>NC_056716.1:9064884-9364884 GCF_018831695.1 Puntigrus tetrazona
GCAGTGTCAATGGGACACCCTTAAATGTGCAGCCTTTCATAAAGAAAGTCCAATCTCTGAGGTTTCTGTATTCTCACCTGTAGAGAGAACTTATACAGTTATACCTCTAATACAGCTATACAGAGTATATGTCATATCGAAGGAAAGGAAAGGAAAGGACGTGTGGTCCCAATTTTTGAAATTTACCCATGCGTAAAAAAAAAAAAAAAAAAAGCTAGTATGTCTTGCTGATATGAATAGCTCACATGTGCTCGGGGTTTGATAGTGATAAGATCACATTAGCAGTGCAAAATGAAGCATCTGGTGTGTCAGAGCATTCACAGTTTCTAGCACGTACCTCGAAAGTGTAAGACTCCAGTAACTGGGGCAAAAGCAGAATTTAGTGTCCTGGCTAAAGGTTTAATGCCTGATCGGTCATTAGTATGCTTCAAGATCTAGCACCATGTTAAATATGTCTCCAATTTCAAGTGATGGCTGAATTTTGACAATATTCATAATTAAAACTGATAACAGATTTTGAGTGTATATACATTTTAGATATTTGATTGTTCTGGAAATCCTATAATTTAAATTTGTCATTTATTATGGACCTAACATCACTCTGTTGGCAGTTTTCCAAACCATTAGGCACAAACTCACTGGTTCTGATTTACATAGTGGATGAAGAGTGATCATTATACCTTCAAGCGAGCTACACCCTCCATGCCTATAACAAAAAGTGCATTTGTCTCTATAATCACAAGAGCTTCATCATGTTCAATTATTGATAGACAGAAAGCAGAAGATCCCTAATGACCAGACCCCCAGCAACCATTGGTACTCCAGTGTGATCTATCCCAAATGCAGATTTGCAGAAATGTTACTCATTAATCTACTTGGAAAAAAAAAAAAAAAAAAAAATAAATAAATAAAAAAAAAAAAATAAATAAATAAAATAAATATATATATATATATATATATAAAGTTATACATAAGAGATCACGTTAAATATAAGAATTTACTATTAGTCACGTTAAGTTGTATCACAAACTATAAAAAAAATAATAATACTTAGAAGCAAATTACAAAAAGACAAATCTTTGAGGAAAAGATGCATAGCTGACTTTTAGAAAGATACATGGTAGGAAGTGTGTAAAACACTATTTAACACACGCTCATTAAGGCTACAGAAGGCCCTGACTGATTTGCTTCTTTTTTCCTTTAAATAGTCAGACCAGATCAGTTGTTAAAACCATAAAATATCTATTGGGTTTTATTTCCCGTTCTCCAGGGTTGCATCTGGCTGGAGACGCACACCCCTCCTCAACAGAACACAGTTCAACAAAAGTTTTCAATCTTTCTCATAATACACTTAACTACTATGAACTTGAAACAAATTTACCAATCACATTGAGGCCTTTTAAGACAATACTAATCATTATTATTATTATTAATCTTTTAGATACAGTAGATGCATTTTATAAGTATAGCAACTTGAGTTCTTTAACACTCTTTAAAAAAACCTTTTTGTGACCTGCGCATAGGCCCAGTAGGGAAGGATAGGTGAAAGGGCAGATGAGCAAATTGTCTTTCCTCCAGATCTTCTTCACAGATTAGAGGGTTTATTGTTTTATTTATATGTGTGCTTTGAGAGTTCCTGAGTTTCTGACCTCACAGGGAATTAATTTCATATGGCAATAATTTCACTCCTCACAAAAGCAAACCTCAAGAACTTGTGTTGTGGAAAGATTTGTATGTGAATGTAAGCATCTTGGAGATTGATTATATCAATCAATCCCCCAATTGGATTTGTGAAACAGTCAGTTTTATTGTAAGCATTTTGAAATTGTTCTTAGGTACTGGTTCAACCCTAGAAGATCTAAAATTGGACGCAACCCCCCCCAATTTTTTGGGAACCACAAAAATAAAGGCTGTAATAGCCTGACTCTCTTTCTGGCAAAGGAACACATTCTATAACCCCGTGTCAATAAATGCACTTCAGTTTCATGAATGACGCACAACCTGTATTCTGCTGCCTTTATCTACAGTCCTTACTACTCACAGAGAAATATTTGGCAGTGGTTTCCATGCTGGCAATTTTTTGAAAGGGGCACTCATTTTGACACTACACTTTGTTGGGGAGATGTTAGATGTTCAGTGTCCGGAAGCGTGGCAGGAATCAAATGTCTGAAACCAAATGAAAACACAACCGGTAGCGGAGATTGTACTGTGATCCCCTGAGGGTGCCAGGAAGGAGCCCCCTACTATCCGTTGGAACTTTTTGCTTTTTGACACATCCCCATAGTCCTGGTTGCACAACCCTCAGGACTTTTCAGTTCTCAGACTCAAATTTTTTCAAATTCTTTGCTCAAATTCCCTCCACTTTTCATTGTCAAAAAATAATGGCCTCCAAAAATCTCCATCCACTGAATTAGCTCCATCTCTCTCTCCTCTCCACTTGTAGCTTGTGTGTGGTGAGCACACTGGTGCCGTTGTCCTGTGACTTACATTGCATCATGTGGATGCTACACACTGGTGGTGATTGAAGAGAGACCCCACATGATTGTGAAGCACTATGGGTGTACAGCAATACACAATAAAGCACTATATAAATTCATTCATTCATTCTTTTTAGACAAAATAACCGTCCTTTCTTTTCGAGGGATGCACACAACTCACCACACTCAACAGGCACGACAACTGAACATGGTGAGGAAGAAACTGGCCGAATGCTTCCTCATGTCTTTTAGCCTAGCAAACCTGGCAACAACAATTCTCACAGGGGTTTCAAAAATAGGCCAGAAGGTGACATGGAGGTATCAAGGAGCAACATCTAGTCCATCTTGTGGTCAAAGACACTCTGTGGTCATAGAGGGACCAGTGTTGCATTCATGCATTTCTTGTATGTGCGAGGTGACAAGGCAAGGCTGAATGGAAGAACCTGATACTGGTAATCTTAACCCGAAAGCAAACCTCAGAAAGTTCCTCTGTTGTGGCAAGATTTCCACGTGAACGTCCTTGAGATCAATCGTCACAAAACAATCCCCCAATTTGATTTAAGAAACAAATCTATTTGATTGTAAGCATTTTGAACTTGTATGCTCTGCGGTTAAACCCCAAAAGATCTAAAATTGGATGCAACCCCCCCATCATTTTGTAAACCAGAAAATAATGCCTGTAATAGCCTGACTGTCTTTCTGGCAAAGGAACATATTCTATGGCCTGTCTCCTCTCCCTGGAGCATCATTGCACACCCCCGCTCATTAGATAGTCGAATAAATTGTTGTCATCGGTACAAAGATGCAAGAGGAATACAGCTTACTCCTTGAACGAGATAACTCATCATGGAGATCCAGGAAATATGGGAGAGACAGGCGTTGGTATCTCTCCTCCCAGGCCAACCTGACAGAAACTTGTCATTGTTAGTGTCTGGGGTTCTCTTGCTCTTGTGGCCAGTCCAATTTAAGCCAGGTCACAGGCTTAACTTGTGCACAAGGTGGCAAGCATCTCCTTATCGATGCACTAGACATGATCTACTATTTTATTTTTTTTCTCTTTTCAAAAAGATAAAGGACAGTGATACACTGGACAATGCACACACATAATGCGGTCTTGAAGACAAAGAAACAAAGGTATATCTGTTTCTTGTCTACGTCTGCGTGATAAAATGACATCACCCACCTTGGTTACTAAAGGCAATTCTTGTCGTGGTGAACACATTTGCAACCGATGTGATTTTTTACCATCCCAAACATAACCGACTGTGTTTTTGTAAACTTATGTGTGTTTTTACTCAGATGCCATGTGCACCCACTCTGTATGTGTGTTACAGATATTTGCGCTCAGAAATCAGAGGTTTAAACCAACATGGCTTTTAAATGTGTGATTTCAGCACAATATATATTATAATCAAAACCATGTTTTTTTGTTTGTTTTCTTTTTTATCAGTTAAGAGCTGTAAAGACGCTTCTCTAATCTTGAAAAACAGGGCAGGGTGCATCAGCTTATTTTCATCTAATACAGAGTGTTTCTTCTTCCACTTAACATAGGCATTTTCAAAATTATATATTAAATGATCTGTGGTGTATTTCTAGCTGAAACATCATAGACGCATTCTCGTGTGGGGACACCTGAGACTCATATTTCATATCATAAAAAGGGTCATAAAAGTTGCCCTTTAAGTTTTCAACTGCATCTTAATTGAAATTAATTTTTTTAAAGTTATTTTATAGGCGTTCAATGTTTATTATTTCTCAAAACTAGCCAAAATTATATGAGTATCATTGTTATTATTGATAATATTAATTTGTTTATACTTTCTATACAGAAGAGGCATAGTGGCGTTTCAAACCTAAGGGAAATATATATTGGTATCATCATTTTTCAAGTGATCTGGAAAATATCTGCTTATCGAATATCGATTTAATTTGATTAATTGCTCACAATACCCAGACAGACAAAACATATTGATTGCTCACATTTGACTGGAACAATATCACAGTGAAGAGACGTTTACTTCAATGGCTTAAAAGCTATATTTTTCTGTGAAGAAAAGAGTGAAAATGAGAATAGACAACAAGATATTGAGCTACTTGATGTTCATGTCAGTGAAAAGCTGTACTGCAACCTACTACTCAATTGTGGATTTGAGAGATATTACTAACAGACCTATCAATGTCTGTATAAAACACGCACACTCAAACACACACACACACACACACACACACACACACATACACACAAAATGACACTGTCGTTTCTAAAGTAATTTTTACTGGCTTCAGATCTTAAGTTTCAATTGCCATTTTGATTTTCCCTCTTTGGCCTTAGAACCTCCAATAATGAGCTGATGAGTTTATTTTTTATTTTTTTGCTTGAAAAATGCGCTGTTTTGATATGCCTTCAGGAACAGGGTTGAGAAACACTGGATTACACTTCAGTAGCATTGGATATTACTGCACTACAGCACATTCTTTAATTGAAAAAAGAAAAAAAAAAAACTACTATATATGCCTTCAAGAGGCATGAAAACCAACCTGGACGTACCAAGCACTGTGGCTGGGTCTTTGTACGATGTGAAGACATAAAAGAACAGCAATAAAAATAAAACTGCATAATAACCTTTGACCTTTCACATTCAGACAGACAGAGAGATAGATTTACATTTTTACATCAACTCAATCAAATCCAAAAAAGAGCTATGTAAACATATGGTGATCAGTAGCTGATGGAAGTCTAACTGTTATTTTATTTTCAAACATTTTAACTATTACTTGTTTCTCTCAGTTTTTATTATTGCAATAGCCAAATCCATTGTCAGGTTGTACCCTAATACCAGCAAAACTATCAATAACGTTCAATAAACGTCCATTAATTTTTGCTGTACATATTCAGAAAACTATTCACAATATTTCTTTAAACCCATAATGTCCAAAGCTAATGGTACTCTATATAGCCCAGTGGTATGAGGGTGTATAGCCTGCCATGTTATGGGTTCTGAGGACCCTTCAGGGGTATGGCTCATTGATTTCCTGTACTCTGTCGGGACTATTTTAGTGCACTTCACACAAGCGAGAAGGTCAGTGACATCATACTGACAGAGTACCACAAAGTAACAGAGACAGGACACTCAAGAGACACAGAGGCCATTTTCAGGATGATCCAGCTAATGCTAATGGGTCGATGACAAACAAGGCTTCTAAAAAGGTATTTAAAAATTACAACAGAGGTTTTTTGTAAGCTTGGTTTTTTTTTTTTTCCAGGAACAATGTGTTTAAATGTAAAAGTGTCATTTGTAGCATTTCTGTATTTTTGTAGTAAGCCCATTTCCAAGTATTTTAAACTTATCAACTGAACACTATTTTAAATAGCTATTTTTTACCTTTATATACAGCTAGGTTTATATATTTTTGGCATATATATTTTTAGTGCATTTTAAGTGAGAAACGACAAAACAGTACCACTCTGCGTAAAAGCAAATCGAAATGGCACAGTTGCATCAACAAATAATTTTTTATATAGTACTTTATATAGTATGTATAGTATTTGTTAACACTATTGGGTAGGTTGGATTTGGTGTAGGGCATATTTCTAACATGACAGAGAATTAACTTTTAGCAACAGTAAGCAGATATTTCAATTCAGAACGGTTGTAATAAATAGCAACATAACAAAACTGTGGTAATCGGTCTTATATTTTCTATTCAGTGGAATAAAATAAGGCTTACAATAGGTGAGTAACAATTACCTTAGTGGGTCGAGTGTAGACAGATTTTAGATGTTGTGGTGTGGTGTGGTGCGGTGCTGTTACTCACCTATTGAGAAGAAACAAAGCCACCTCTGTGTCCGGTAGCAGGCCTTCTGCTCAGTGAGTTCTCTCCAGTGCATTTTGAACAAAAATACATATTCCTCCTTTAAAGAACAAAATCAGATGACTTTTAAGACTAGTCTAAACCTTTTTATGCAATTGGCCCTGGAGTTGATTCTAAGTATGTCAATTTCTGTTCGGTAGTTTCTTGCTTCGAACCACATAATGTGGTCAAACAAAAAAAAAAAAAATAATGTTTAGAAAGAGCACTAAGAGTGGCCAGATAAGCAATTTGGGATCAGCAACATAAAAAGGCCTGGATGCTCACAAATGATAACATCCATTCATGTGAAGAACACTCTCCAGAAGGTAGGTGTGTCACTCTCAAAATCTATACGGGAATGTAGTGCAATATCCTGGAATGGTCAAGTCATTCTACTGATTTTTTCTACTATAGTGCAATATCCTGGAATGGTCAAGTCATTCTACTGATTTTATAACCCAATTGAGCATGCGTTACACTTACTAAAGACTAAACTAAAGGCAGAAAGACCCCCAAACAAACAACAACAACTGTCTGCACAGCTGGATTGTCTCTGCTGTAAACGGCATAAATTTCAGTCTATTTTGCAGCTTATTCTGGCGTGGCATGTCAAAGAGACTCCTGTGCTATTACTTATACAAGAGATAGCATTAAAACCTTTTTGCCAGGATGTATTGTAAACTGTCTAGACACATTCATAGTGATGACAGTTAAAAGAATGATTTCACATTTGATTTGTTCTCGTGTAAAAAGGATGTTACAATATATGCCATTTCAATCAGACTTCAGAGTTTTCCATTAATTTTCTTATATTTTCTTATGCTAATGTGGAGTGATTTTTCAGTTTGCACTGTGGCCGCTATAGATGATCGAGATATTGCCTTTACTTTGAATTCCCATTTGAACTGGGTGATATTTTCCTGTCATTTTGTCAAAGTGTAATTTGGAAAAAAAAAGGAAAGAATAAGAAAAATGTTAGTAAAAGTAAAGTAAATTGGGTCACTGGTACTGAAAGGTATGGCATACTGGCAAAAACACCAGCATATAAATTTTATATATACATCAATTTTATATATATAGCAATCAAACAGAAAAAGTAAAAAAAAAAAAAAAAATGCATGGCTTGAAAATGTTACCTCGTTAGCAGGCCTTAAAACTATACAAGTCTGCAAAAATGTTATCTTCATGTTCTCAAAACAGCATCTGTCTCCCTCTAGAGGAAAACCACTATTGGCCAGTACATACATAATTTCTTAAAACGCTCATAGATTACTTGTTTAGATCTTCCTGGATCTAAAGCATGATATGTGTATGCATATGTAATGTGACACTTACATTATCTGTCCGATTGCTTTTGTCTTTAAATATGGTTTAAGTGTACAGATACATGCATGTACATATTTGAGAAAGTTTGTTTACATATTTAATATGTATTTATATATAATATGATATATATTTTATGTATATAGAAATATATATATATACACATGTAAATACACATAAATATTTTCAAATTATATGCTGAATGTTTCCCATTGTATCCCGAATGTTGTTTTTGTTAGCACGTTCTATTGCAGTGAACCAGAATAATTTCCCCTTTCCTTCATGGGACAGTCGCATGTGTGTATAGGAAAATGCATATTTTCAATTCTGCTTTTGGTACTTGACACTTCTTCATTGGTCATTTTGTATGTTTAAGATAGGCTACAAGGTTGAGAAGCTTAATTAAATGTAAAATGTTTTTCTCTATTTTGCAATAGTTGAAGACTGCTTTCCTTAATTATGATATCTCGGCTTGACTGGATGCTAGACTCATGAAAAATTTTTCTTTTCTCTGCTTGTTCTGTCATCTGGCACACAGCAGCTGTCCACTACGGTTTGTAAGGTCTAAATAGACAAGTTTTAAATTATTGTTCTGCAACCGCTGATACCACTGCTATGGCTGCTCTAACACACTCCTGATGGCCTGCCAAAATGGCGGAGTTTAGACTGAGTGATGTCAAACTCCATTGCTTTATAATGAGTCTTCCGAGGAAAAATGTCTGATCTGTTCGATCGCTGTCTCCATCCAGAGTAAAACTCTTCCTGTGTGTGCAAATTTTAAAAAAAATGCTGAAATAGAAAGCCTCACCTCAGCTTTGGTTGGCTCTTGTATGTCTCGTGACTGATTGCATTGCATTTTCAGTGATTAAAATATTGTTTTACCCTCTTCTTTGCATAAGAAACATTTTATGGTTTCAGAAGACTAGAATGCAACACGACTTTATAATGCTTGTCGTAGGCCTGTAATGTTTGTAATGCTACACGGCTTGTAAAGAGACATATCATGGGTCACAGGAAGGGTGGGATGTACTGGCTTGGGATGTGCATAATCAGTTATCTAAACCAATGAGTGCATTTTGGAATGGGCTTAAGACTGCAGGAGCTCTCACATGCTGTAGAGGCTCTGTAGCATTTATTGGATCAAGGCCTTTGGAACGATGAGCTGCAGTTGGGTGCTGGCTGTCCTCCCTCTTGATCAGTTGGTACAGCACGCCCTAGTGGTTGATCATTGTGATCCGCTTCGTGGGGTATAGTTGGGAAGCGTGATGTCATCCTTCTGTGCACTATTGACTTCCTTGTTGGAGAAGGGGAGAACAGAAAAGATATGGGTGACATCAGTCCCTGATGATATCTTGCTGAAGGAAGTTCCTCCCTCAGTTTGGAAACTACACCATCCAGCAAGTTCTATTTAGTGACTTTCTGTTTGTTTGTCATGCTGGTTCTTTGCTTTGCTTGATGACGGTGCATATTCCACAGCTTCCCACATATTGCCAGACATTCAGACCGTAGGCCACCGGGTGACCTCCAGGATGCTGAGGAGAGTTTTCAGACATCCAGTTTTTTAATCATTATTCTGGAGAAAAATCTACATATTTGCCCTTGCTGGCAGAAGTTGGGGCCTCTCTTGGCTTATTGTGGTCCCTGCAGTTGAAAATACCCTCTCACTAGGGGTGTAGGAGGCTTGAGCACAAAGGTAACACCACATCACTGGATCTTCAGCCATGGGAATGGGAGGCAGTCTTTGTAGAGTTCAAACTCTAAGTTGTTCACTAAGTTTGAGATACAAGGTTTCCCAATTGATCCTCAATCTCAACTCCCTGTTCTGACAAAATAACCTCTAAGGCATTCCTTTTTTATGTGCAATGGAAGAATAGTCTCCTCCATTTTCTCACCTTCTCCTTCAAATTCCTCTTTTTCCTGTGTCTGTCATCTCATTTTCGTTTTTCGTCTCAAATTGGCCTCAGTAGTTTTCCTCCTCAGGCTGTCCCTTTGAATCTGGGACCAATTGCTGTGGCCTCATGCAGAAAGGCATAGATGTCATTATCCTGATAGAGCTGGGAGGATTCTCCTCACCTTCTCTTTAATGGGTATGAACTGTCCACAGGTTGCTTTTTTCTCACATGACACACACAGCGTGACTGTACTCTTTTGAGTTTTGAGTCTTTCGAGTTGAATTAACTCCTCAGCCTTATGGAAGTCCTCATCCTCCTGACGGTCCAAGTTGTCCTTGGTGATTGCTTTTTGAAGTCGTGGGTCCAAGGCTGCTGCTTGTATTGCTGGATCCTGCTCCATGAATCTCTCTATCATTAGGTAGAGCAAGTTATATCTGGTCTTAACATCAAGGATGAGGGACTGTTGGAAAGCCTGAGACAACAACAACAACAACAACAAACAACATACATTTAATTACCACTTAATTATTGAATTAAATTGTTAAATGTGTAAATTTCAAAAGAACATTTAAATTAAACAGACTTACTAAGGAGCTGCTGCTTTCCCATCAACACTGTTTTGGAAAGGAGGACCTCATGAACCACACAACCACAATTTTGTATATTTTCTGCTAAATTCAATGCATGTGCCAAAAATCCTATTTTTAGGATAGCAACATCCATATTGCCAGCCTTATCAACAGTCACAGCTACACTGTCAGAGATCTCCTCTGCCACTACTTCACCGCTTTGAGATTGGTATGCTGCCCTGGTGTGGAGGACCTTCAGTTTTATAATGCCCTGGTTTGTGCAGTGCAGATGGTGGTCCTGACAGAGACTGGTCCACCCATCTGATGTGACTACCAGCTTTGGCAAATCCTTCTGCTCACTGATCACATTGGCCTCTTCGACGTCATACCAGAAGGGGAATTGATGTGTCACTGAGCTAACTCCTGGAGGATGGAGTACATTTGGGATTGAGTGCTTTGCACATGTCCCTTACAGTAAAAAATATATATAAACAATTAAAAAATCTTTCATTTGTTATATATATATATATATATATATATATATATATCATTATTGAATTATTGTTGCTGTTTATTTTGTGGAGCGTGGGATTCATATACAGCCCCTTTATAATTCGACACTTTCCTACTATATTTAATGCAACTCTGTATATATACTGACAGCTTGTTGGATTCCACTGTTGCAAAGGGATGTAGGCCTTTCACTATGAACTTGGTCAAGGCTAAGTGGTGCTCATTCAGGCATCAAGGAGCTTGTCTTTTGCTTGGACCAGATGTAGGAATAGTGGGTTGGTTCACTGTAACTGCAACCTTAAAAAAAAAAAAAAAAAAAAAAAAAAAAAGTAAATGCAGCTGAACAATCAGCCTTGGCTAATGTTTATTTTTTATTATGAACACATTCACATAATTTAGTTAACTTTGATTGAGATTAAAAATAATAGAGGTATGGAACCTCTTTCAATGTACACAAAAAAATCATCACTACAAATTCATTTTATGGTAAGCTCTGCATTATTATTTCTTAATAAACAGTTCATTATTATTTACCAGTGGTGTAATAGCATTTTATTGTTGATTATTTTAATGTAATTGAATGTGTGTTTTTATTAAATTATTAACATTATTATAACACTAATTTAGAGAAACCTTATGTGATGTTTATGATGTTATTTTGGAAGACTGCTAATATACATACCTGAGGAGAAGAAGAACTAGTAGCTAGGCAGTCAAAAAAAATATCTCTGTCTGCACATAATGCACTTTAGAAATATATTTTTATAGATTGCTTGTACTTCAAGCTAAAATCTTGTTGCACTTAATATGCAATAAGCATTGTCTGTAACTTAGTACCGGGACTGAATAAATAATACTTAATGGATAATATCCATACCTAATGGAGAAACTAGTCATATGCTTTTTTTCAGGTGTGATGTTTTCCTAAAAAAACTCTGATCTTTAGTTCCCTTTCAGTCGGTCACTCCGAGTCACGTCGGATGACCGACGAATTGGGATCTCGCTTCGAGAGACCAATCTACTTCGAGTGTATCTAAACAAGCCAATTGAAGATTGGCATGCGCTAATCGCATCCAGCTGCCGCTGATCACAGCGCGTGTATAAATAACAGCGGTGCAGCGCATATTCAGCTTTTCGCCGGAGCCGAAGCGTGACTGTTCCGCTCCAAAGACGATCTACGAGTGTTGGAGTACGGCGTTTCAGCGGAGGTCGTTTTCCTGCGTCGAGTGGATTGCCACAATCAGGCTGCACTACCCCCCTGTTTGTGTGCAAAACGGCTATCCCCTGTTGCCGCAGCACTAAAAGAGCATTCGCGGTGCGTCTTTTTTAAAGACGACGTTACGTCTGGCAAACTCGACGCGTCTTGGAAGACAGCGTGGGTCTTGCTTCAGACCACGACACCCGCAGTGTTTCTGGATGCGGTTGTTACCTGGTGTTAGGTGATGGTCACAATCGCTGCCTCGTGTGCCTGGGCTTAGCACGCTGAGGTGGCGGTTGTGGATGAATCATTTCCTCGCGGGGAGATGGTCATCTCGGAGTGATGGGCGGGCTCTGTCGCCTTGAAAAAAGGAGGCGGAGCTTGTGTTTGCTCGACTTGGTTCTCATTCTGGCTGCAGACAGGTGGGCTCCATTTCGTTGTGACACAAAGCTTAAACTCTGCAACCAGTGGAGCTGCAAAAGGGGCAGTCTGGACCTCACGTGGGGTATCAGCTGTACCCTCTTGGGCCCCTGATGATCAGAAGTCAATCGCTGCATCGGAAGGTGAGCCAGACATTTCTGGAAGTGAAGATCCGGTTGCTCTGCGCCTACCAGGCGTTGAATGTACTGGATACAGATCTAGAAATGGTGGCTATGCTTGCCCAGGCCGCCGAGGTGATCGGGATCAAGCGGAAACCTCCACTGCTTCCCGGCCCTCGAGGCTGGACGATTGGTATTTAAGGGTGGCTTGCGCTGGTTCTCAGGGCCCCACCCTGGTACCTTTCTTCCGGAAGTGCATGAGGAGCTTACTGGGATGTGGAAAGCACCTTTCACTGCCAGAAACTGCCCCAGTGGCTCCTCCTCCTTCACCACCCTTGACAGTGGCACAGCCAGGAGTTACGGTGATCGCCCCAGTGGAGCGGTCAGTTGGGATGCAGCTGTGTCCCAATGCCGCTTCCGCTAGTGCGGTGATCCTGTGCTCTCCTCCCGGCCTGCAGGTACTCGCGGCTCTGAACGGCAGTGCCTTGTGCGGCCTGTGGACAAGCTGCGCCTGCAGTACACGCTTTGGCGTTGTTGCAGGTTCATCAGGCCAAGGCACTGAAGGATCTGCACAGGGGTGGTCATGACCTGGAAGTTCTGAAAGAACTCTGTATCGTGATGGACCTCGCGCCACGAGCGACGCAAGGTCACAACGCGGTCTCTGGGTTGTGCGATGGCCACTACGGTGGTCCAGAAACGCCATCTGTGGCTGTGTCTGGTCGACATGCGCGAGGTAGACAAGACACGCCTTGAATGCCCCCATGTCCCAGACCGCCATCGGCGACGCAGTGGAGAACTTTGCCCAGCAGTTCTCCGCTGCCCAGAAGCAGACTGAGGTAAGAAACATCCTGCCTCGGCGTGCAGCTGCTGCCTTCACCCAGCCGCCGACGGCCCACCTCAGCCAGCTCGTCGCCGAGGGTGCCCCTGCTGCCGCCACCGCCTCCCGGCAGTCAACGCAGCAGCCCCCATCTAGGCAGCACCGTGGAGCTGGCAGCAGGGCAGCCACCCAGCCTGTCCAGGCTCCTGCCAAACCTGGAGGAAAGCGCAGGTGCAAGAGGCCCTCAGATCCGGGATGGAGGGAGCTGCTCTGCCGGGCAGAGAATGTTGCCGCTACCTAAAAACCTCGACAAGGGCGGTTTCCTCTGTCTCTGGGTCCCCAGGAGAGCGAGGAGTTGAGCGGGCCAGTTCCGCGCCACTCACGCCTCCTTGGGCTAATATGCAGCAGTGGGAAGACTGGGAGGACGAACCAACAGCCTACCCGCCTCACTTCTGCGGGATGCAGGTAAGAGTTGCACACACTCAGACCCCGCTCGGACCGCCACGAGACGCCCGAGCCGGGTCCCTGCACTCCCCTCGCTGCCCCATCGCCTGCACGCCGGTGGTTCCGCCGAGCCGCTAGTTCGGTCTCTGGATGCCTGGTTGAATCTTCCCAGGCTATCCCGGTGGCTCTGCGTAACCCTTCGACTTCGCTATATGATTCAGTTCATCCGGCGCCCCCAAGTTCAGTGGGATCCGCTATATGTCAGTGAACAATGCGCGGTGCCCCTGTCTTGTGGGCGGAGATTGCTGTCCTTCTAGTGAAGGCACGATAAAGCCGCTTCCTCCAGCCGACATGAGGTCGGGGCTTACAGCCCATACTTCATAGTGCCCAAGAAAGGCGTGTGGGTTATGACCAATCTTGGATCTGTGAGTCCTGAATCGAGCACTCCTGCTCAGGATGTTGACACAGAAACGCCTATTCAGTGCGTCCGTCCCCAGGATTGGTTGCAGCGATCGACCTGAAGGACACGCACTTTCGTGTGTCGATTCTTCCATGCCACAGGCCATTCCTGAGGTTGGCGCTCAAGGTCGAGCATATCAGTACAAGTCCTACCCTTCGGCTCTCCCTGTCGCCACGCCGCCTTCATGCAAGTCGCGAAGCAGCCCTTGCTCCACTGAGAGAGTAAGGCGTTCGTGATTCTCAACCAACTGGATGACTGGCTCAGTCCCGGCTCAGTTGTGCGAACACAGGATCTGGTGCTACAGCACCTCAGCCAGTTGGGGTTTCAGGTCAACCAGGAGAAGAGCAAACTCTGCCCAACGCAGAGGATCTCTTTTCTTGGGATGGAGCTGATTCGATCGATCAGATGGCACACCTCACAGAGGAGCGTACACCGGGTGTTGAACTGCTTCAATATGTTCAAGAGCAGGATGGCGGTCCCACTGAAATATTTTCAGAGGCTCCTGGGCATATGGCAGCCGCGCCACAGTGATGCCGCTGGGACTAATCCATATGAGACCGCTTCAACATTGGCTACACGATCGAGTCCCGAGGTGGGCGTGGCAAAGTGGCACTCACCGGTTCAAATAACACCGCCTGCCGCCAAACCTTCACCCCGTGGTCAGACCTCTCGTTCCTTCGGCCGAGTGCCCCTGGAGAAGGTCTCCAGGTATGCTGTGGTTTCACGGATGCCTCCACCACCGGCTGAGGGGCCACGCACAACGGGCATGCAGTGTCAGGGGTTTGGACGGGCTCCTCAACTGCAATGGCACATCAACTGCCTAAAGTTGCTGGCAGTACATCTCGCCCTAGGCAGTCTCGAGAACTGCCTTCGAGGCCAGCATGTACTAGTCCGCACAGACAACATACTGACCGCTGCGTACATCAACCAACAAGGTGGTTCACGCCCCGCCGTGATGTCGCAACTAGCTCACCACCTCCTCCTCCTATGGAGTCGGAAGTTCTGAGGTCGCTTCGCCATTCACATTCCAGGAGTGTGCAACCAGGCAGCCGACGAGCTGTCGCGAAGCTGCACTACCCGGAGAATGGAGACTCCATCCCCGGGCGGTTCAGCTGATTGGGAACGCTTCCAGCCACTCCAGGTAGACCTGTTTGCCTCTCCAGAGACTTCCCATTGCCCACTGGCACACAGCTGGCTGCGGGCCTTTGCAAGTATGTATTTCCCCAGTGAGCCTTCTTGCACAGACACTGTGCAAGGTCAGGGGAGGACTAGGAGCAGGTCTTGCTAGTAGCACCCTACTGGTGAAGACTTGGTTCCCAGAACTTGTGCTCCTCGCGACAGCCCTCCTTGGCCGATCCTCTGAGGAAGGATCTTCTGACTCAGAGATGGGGCACCCTTGGCACCCGCGCCCAGACCTCTGGAAACTCCATGTCTGGTCCCTGGATGGGATGCGGAGGTTTCCAGGTGACCTACCTCAAGAGGTAGTCGACACCATTTCTTCGGCTAGAGTGTCCGTCCACGAGACAGGCCTATGCCTTGAAGTAGAGCCTGTCTGCCGAGTGGTGTTCTTCTCAGGTGAAGACCCCGGAATTGCCCTATCAGTCGTGGCTTATCTTCTTGCAGCAAGGGTTGGAGCGAAGGCTGTCTCCCTCCACCCTTAAAGTCTACGTGGCTGCAATCGCTGCAAATCATGACCCCACAGATGGGAGGTCTGTGTGGGTAAGCATGGCCGGATTATCAGGTTCCTGAGGGAAGCCAGGAGGTTGAATCCTCCACGGCTCCCAACAGTACCCTCTTGGGACCTGTCTGTAGTGCTGACAGCACTGCAGTAGGCTCCGTTGAACCCTTGCCAGCAGTTGTGCTAAAGTTCTTTTATCTATGAAGACATTGCTCCTGCTCGCATTGGCCTCCATCAAGAGGGTAGGGACCTGCAGGCTTTTTCGGTCGGATTTATTCTGTGCCTACAGTTTGGGCTCGCGGATTCCCAGGTACCACTGAGGCCACGGCCCGGCACGTGCCCAAGGTTCCCACTACCCCTTCAGAGACCAGGTGGTGAACCTTCAAGCGCTGCCCTGGAGGAGGCAGACCCAGCCCTGACGTTGCTTGTCCCGTCCGAGCACCCGATGCCACGCTGACCGGACACAAAGCTTCAGGACCTCAGTCCAGCTCTCGCTTGTCACAGAGGCCGCAGAAGGGGAGTGCCGCCTCCAAGCAGAGGATGGCTCACTGATAGTGGACGCCATTACCCTAGCATACCAAGCACAGGGTATGCCCTGCCCCCTTCAGGTTGCGGGCACACTCAGCAAGTGTTGCATCGCCCTGGGCGGTGGCTCGTGGCACCTCGCTGACAGATTGTAGAGCTGCGGGCTGGGCGACCCCCAACACGATTGCTAGATTCTATAGCCTACGTGGTGGAACCGGTATCCTCCTGTGTTCTCACCTCAAACTGGTAGAAGCACTGAGAGGCCCGGTTTCGGTCGGCTTGTTAACCGCCTCCAGAGCGCTCCATACAGTAGACCCTATCGAGCTCCTCCATTCCCTCGGCAGCCAGATGTTGCGGAGCATCCGGCGCCAGGCCCTCTCGATGAATCCGTGAGAACCGTGAGGGCTGGGAGCCATGTAAAGTACCCCAAGAGGACTTTATGTGTGTATTTCACGGCATAGCCTTAGAGCCCCGTGTTTCCGGCAGACCTTCTGCCCGCCTAAGAGGGTTCAATCACCTCCAATTTTCCATATGCAAACTGAAATACTGTCCATATGCGTATTCGCTCCGAGACCTCCCACGGGAAGGCTGACTTCGCGACGCCCCTGTTCACTAGAACGTGGACGCTTCCCAGTGTTCCAGTCTTACGAATGGGTAGTGTTACAAAAGTAGCTGGCTTCTTGTGGTTGAGCCCGCCCACGCCGATAGACTGAGGGGGCTTGTGGGCTCCCACAGGACACTGGAAGAGGCAGCGCCCATGGCGCTTTTGGTAGGGATCCCAATTCGTCGGTCATCCGACGTGACTCGGAGTGACCGACTGAAAGGGAACGCCTCGGTTACGATGTAACCCTCGCTCCCGAAGAAGGGAACGGAGACGCCACGCCCCGCCGCCACGGTGTTGCACCTCTGCTGAAGGGGCCGGGTCACTAGCTCGGCTCCTCAGCGAAAACCTGAATATGCGCTGCACCCGCTGCTTATTTATACACGCGCTGTGATCAGCGGCAGCTGGATGCGATTAGCGCATGCCAATCTTCAATTGGCTTGTTTAGATACACTCGGTAGATTGGTCTCTCGGCGAGATCCCACCCGTCGGTCATCCGACGTGACGCTCCGTTCCTCTTCAGGGGAACGAGGGTTACATACGTAACCTAGACGTTCTTTCCATAGATTTTCTACTGGATTCAAGACAGGTGATTGATTAGGCTATTCTAGCAGCTACTTTCTTTTCTCTAAACCAGTTGAAATTATGTTCTTTCCATTTATGGCCCCAACAGTGCTCACTGGATCATTCAGAAGTGCAAAAATCCTTCTGTAAGCAATGACATTAGTAATTTTTGCAACAATAAGGTTGTGCAAGTCTTGAGAGAGCTTCTTTGCTGTTACACATTATGAAATGTTTCTTGTGTGATATGTTGGGACATGTTAGCAGCATTAATTTTCACTAACAAGGGGAAGGAATGCTTTCTAATTACTGCTAGAATTCTGCTGGTGTCTTAGTTTTTATACTGTACCTTTTTGCACTTCTCTTTATACATGTGTTCGTTTTTTATTTCTGTTTTCTTTGCATGTATGGACTGTTATTGACATCTGGTGAAAATCTCATGTGGTCATACCTTTACATGTGTGTGTGTGTGTGTATATATATATATATATATATATATATATATATATATATATATATATATATATATACACACACACACACATCAAGCCAATGTCCAGTACATCCCATCTCATCTCCAGCTCTTGGACCAAACACAGAATCACATTAGGATCCAGCTATTGAGGTACTGGTCTTCCTTTCTGACTAGTTCAACCTCCTGCTGTGTGGTGTCTAGGGCATTAGATGCCAAAACACACTGGTATTATATGCTCATTCATTTGAGTGGCAGAGGCAATGAGACATATGACACAACAAGTGATAAATGGCCCAGACATTTAGGGCGCACAATTAGAGGTGGCTGGACATCTAGCTTTTCAATGGTCAGTGTGTGCCTTTGATGGATTTCACATCTGTATCAAAGCAGCTGGGGAATCCCATGCCCAGTGCTACAGATACCACAAGCTGTTCTCCTCAGTCCAGCTCTAGGCTGAATGTGACAACAGAGACAGGGTTATTGATGTGTCTACTGGTTTCAGTCTCTGACATGACTCCAGAATCATCTGACACGAAAGTATGACCATGTCCTGGCTCATACTCTTTATCGAGAGTTGTTTGACAGCCCCGGCTCATCACAGGCGAAAGAGGCCATGGACATGGAGGCACACAACACTGGAAAAAGAACTGATGCCTCTGAAACAAAATCTTATCCTTTAGGTGAAAAGAGCCATGATCCAACTGCGCCATCTCCCACACAGCTGGTGTGTTTTTCAATTTCTACTCATGAATAATTAGTTAGAATATGTAGAAAAATGTGTATTAATCAGAAATGGCTTATATTTGTTATAAGTTGTTTTTATGGTGTTACTTTGTCCTCCAGTCACATTTCAGAAGAAATTTATGTTTGTTTTAGAAAAAGCAGTGAGAAAGCGCAGCACATTAAGGTTTCGAGGTTTAGAGCATATGTACATTCTGTGTACATAGAAAACATTAATAAATAAAAAGAATTTAAAAAGAACATCTGCTGGATTTCACAAAAGAAAAAAGTAATGTAGGTTTGGAACAACATGACGGTGCATGCATAACAATAGAAGTAATTTCTGAGTGAATGTTCTCAGTTTGGAACGTGCATATGTATCCTGTTATTTGAGTATGCTTATGCTGTGCTTGCTTATTTCTGTCTGTCTCTAAACAGAATCAGACTCAGCCTCTCTCCCGTCCTCCCCTCTCCTCACTTAAACTTGCTGCACACATGTTTTATGCCTTCCTGCCACAGCCTATCACTGAGAGCAGTACTAGTGCAGAAACTCAGCCTTAATTCTATTGTCTCCAAAAATAGCGTTGCTTTTTGTTTACAGGGTATTATGGAAAATTACTACTTGTCGCTATACTGTGGCATTCAAGAGAATGGGGCATTCCCATAGCGTATTTTTTTATTGTTTGTGTGTGTAGACTGGGTGTAGTGATTTTTTAAGGCCTCACAAATGTCAGGTGCGTGATGCTTGTTACAGTGCTAAAAATCTAAAAAGCCAGATTATTTGTTTACCAGAGTAAATACCTTAGGTTGAGTTCTATGTTGACATTGCAATCTTATGCTGTATCATTTTTATACCAGAGAAATAAGCTTCCTAACAAATGAACATGCTGTCGGTATATTCAATCAGCAGGGAATATTACAAAGAACAATTAAATACATAAATATAGTGTATATATATATATATATATATATATATATATATATATATATATATACACACAATAAATAAATAAATAAAATCACACTGTCACCCTGCTGAGTTTACATGTGCCATGTGAAGATTCATAGAAGACTCATAATGTTGAAACTGTTATAACTCCATGTTATAACAGCAGGCTGTCAGCATGTTAATTATTGATCTATGAAAGACAAATATCACACTGTGCCATCATTCATTAGTCAAGTAACACTGTTATTGTTAAGCTGCTAAGGTTGATATTTGAACAAACTCCTAAATCTGCTCATACTACTTGAGTGATACGTTACATTTTCATCAAATACATCAGACTTGGGCTAATGCTTTTCTAAACTACCAGACAAATGAAGTAGATCACTCAAATACTTACAGTGAAATAATAATATGATTCATAGGGACAAAATGATTCTAAAGATATCTAAAGTTTCTTCTGTGAAATCTAAAAATGCAGTTATAAAGTTTCATTACTTTCACGTTATAGGTGTGCTCATTTTTAAGGTTTGACTCTGACTAACTCCTCTGCATACTGATGGCTTGAAGAACGTACTTTATGTGCAAAACACACTTCAGATGCCACACCCCTGCTGAATCTCCATTGGTCAGAAGGACCCACAGCAGACTGACTGATGGCCACATAATGAAAGAAGGCTCTAAAGCCATGAGCCACATCCATAGTGAATATAAGGGAACATCTGTGATCAACATCTGCTGTTTTTGATGACTTGAGTTGGGATTTTTTTCTTGTGAGGTGGATGCCTGTACTTGTCTGTGTATCTTACGTGTTAAAGTAGAGAATCGGGTAATTTGTCAGAATGACATCAAATGTTGGCTTTATGCTGGAGGCCGCTTTAGAGCAGATGGATGACATCATAGCCGGTAAGCTCCATAATTCTAAAGATTAATTTGTCTGTTTTAGTTAATGTCTACAAGTTTTGCATATCTTTTGTTCTTGTTTTTGTATGGTTTTTAAAGTGTTGGTCACACGATGCATGTTCATATGGTGAATTTTGTCCGTGCATGTGTGCTTGTAGCCCTGGGAAAAGGTATTTTCTATACAGTGTGTTACATTTAGGACTGCTCTGTTTATCAAACTTCAGGACCATCACACATCACTAGTTTAACACACAATTGTCTCTTTTAATTCAACACTAAGCAGTTAATTTAATTAAGTTAATTTAAGTAAATGGCATATATCTGTGTGTCAGATGCATTTTACTTTTTTTTTTTTTTTTTACAATTGAATTAAAATATCAAAATCAAATATGCTAAATAGGAAGTTAACCATTAAATGTATTGTCTATTTATTGGAAGATTAGAATATTACATGAACTCGGGAGAAATGAAGTGAAATTAAATGATATTGTTTTTTTTATTATTATTTAGGGTTTAGCTAAATAACTATTTCACTATTTTGAATGCTGTGAATTCAGACATAGAACAAGTATGCCATTTCGGATTCAACCATTCTGAGTGTCAGCTGTGTATCGTCGTACTACTCAGTGAGTTTGTCTGTGTTTGCATGTATTTATTTATTTGATGCAGAATATGCTGGTAACATGCATATGGACAGAATATGACATAGAGGGTCTTGGGCATGGACCAACCAAAGCCCCCTTGGTTGAAATTGGCTTACTATTTTATTCCAAATTTTCCCAGATGTGTTAACTATACAAAAAAAAAAAAAAAAAAAAAAAAAATTCAAATAGAATATGTAATGGACTATGGGGAAAGTAGGTAATATGTATTTAAAATACAATAAATGCAGTATGCAGCAATGAAAATAATAAAATTGGAAGAGTATGTGTGAGTGTTATAGCATAAATAGTTGTAATTATTATTATCATTATTAGTGTCTTACTTTTTTAATTTTATTTTAAAATGCATGAAAATATTATTAAGCAGCACAGTCACACTTTCAGCCCACGTTTGGACTTTGAACCCCGGCTAACAAGCAGACTCACTCATGAGCTCTGCAGAACTGTTCAAATATGCTACATGCAAATCATGCGCATAATAAGCCGGGCATACACTGTGCAATTTTTCATCCTTTTTGAGCCGATTTCTTACTAAAGCGACTCTTTTTTTTGAGTCAGGCCAAATTTCAGCTTTGTCGTGTGTCCTTTGTCCTGCAGTGTACAGGCGGTCAGATGAGCCCTCGTGAGAATATCTCGCAGCTGAAGCAGAGCTTCCGAGAGAACCGATGGTTCCTAAACCCAAGCTTTTTCCCCTCACTGCAACTTTCAACTTTATTGAAGCAAGAAAGAAAAGAAAAAGGAGACCTTTAGATAAAATACTGTTATTATCACAGGAAATGTGAATCATTATCACTGAATACGATGACACAAATACGATGTCATCGTCTGGTCAAAAGCGCATTCGACAATCTGACCGCTCGTAATAATTTATTCTTAACACCGAAATAGCTTCTCTCTTTTTGGCCGAGAATTCAGTGCACCCCTAATTATTCACTCTCTCAACATGTATTTTAAGAAGTTGAACTCTCTCCAGCGCGTACTTGTTGGCCAATTAGAGTAGACTGTCCTTGTAGGTAGAAGTCTTTGTAAAAAAAAATGCGTTTGAGAAAGGTAGGGCAGGAGCTACAGTAACGTACAGTATTTAAAAAAATAAAATAGCATAGGCTGGTTAACGTTAGGTAGGTTTTGAAGCATGGACCAGTTTAAGCTGGTCCTAGCAAGTCATGTGCTGGTTCTATGCTATAAATCAAAAATAGCTCAGAATGCGGCATGCTCCAATCACATGTTCCTTTCATCTCTTTCTTTCTTTTGTGGCGGAATGGTACAGTTTTTGAAAGCAAAACCAAACTTTCACAAAAAGAACTCCACCTAGAATTATCATCAGGGAACAATAAATTTGAATTATTGAACACAGGTTCGATTCCCTCATATAGAGTTAAGCAGGAGACGTGGATTAAGTATCAAAATATAAATATATATATATATATATATATATATATATATATATATATATATATATATATATATAAATAATATACAAATTAAATACTGTCACAGAAAACCCCGCTTCATAACAAAAAAAACAACAAATATGAAATGATCACACTGCTAAACACTCAGTGTTGCAAAGCACACAAAGAAGAACCACCACCAGGAGAAAGATCCGTCCACCCGTGTATAGCAGTGTAACCAGGATAACTTACAAGCACAAAGACAACGGCCACAGCACAAGATATCTATATAAACGAAAAGGGAGGATCTCACGGCAAAAGACAAATCAGAAAAGACATTGTTATTCATCACTTGGTTCCCATTCTCAATTAAGTTTAAAACACTTAACGTCAGAATATCATGCCAAATTAAATGCCTTACAGGCACAGGCTTGCCAGTCATGCCCACCGATAACACACTGGGGTACAGGGATTCGTGCCTATTTAGCGTGCAACATCGTTAACTCCACATAAGCATATTAAACAGCGTAAAAACAAGCTCCTAGGAATATACATACCTAGAAGGCGAACAGTCATCAGTCCCACTAAAGCAGCGCCAGCACCACAATGCAATGACGCACTATGATTAACAGAAACGCTTTAACAAAACCACACACGCTCATCTAACTGTTAAAAAATAGTGTGTGCTTACCTGCAACCAGTCCACACAGACAACGGAAACGGGAAAAAGTGGACTGACGCACACCGGTAACGACCAATGCACCAGATTACTCCCTGATAGGTGAAGACTAATGTCAATCACTTACTCCCGTCACACTTTCTTTCTTTCACATTATCTCTTATTGACTTTGTCTTCTAGGGTCTAAGGCTGTTGTGTCAGCCGATGATGTTAACTCTCTACCAGTACAGCATACCCTTCCAGTGTGTCCTGCTCATCTCAGGGTTCTCCGACTGGTCGAAGAGCTGAAATTTGCTCTGGAAGGACAGATATGTGCAGAGGACAAGAACACCCTGCGAAGACAGATGTCCTCTGCCACAGCTCACACGCTGCTGCTGTGGGCTTGACAGGAAATCAGAGATTTCAGTGAGAATTTTTATTTTATAAAACTTTTATTTTATTTTAAATACTTAGTCCTTTGTAGTACCTTTTGCTATTTACAAAGCACAACTGTACACAGTACAGTTTAAAGTGTTACTCCACACCAAAATGAAAAGTTTGTCCTCCGTGCTGTTCCAAACCCGAAAAGCTTTGTTCGTCTTCAGAACAAAATCTAAGACATTTTGGATAAAACCGGGAGGTTTCTGGCCAAGTAATGAACACTATCAAGGCCCAGAAAAGTATAAAAGACATCATCAAAATAGTACATCTGCCATCGTTTGATCTGAACATTTTAAAGCAACAGTGTTGATCAAAATGTATTTTAATGGTTTTCTGTTGAATGGTCTCACCCCACAGCATTTAGGCATTAGTTCAAAGTCTTTACATGCAAAATGGTTGAACAAGTTGTCATAAGATGTGAAGTATGTTTCTGTACATTTCCATTAGTTTTTTCTAAATCTGTCCTGAATTGGTAAATAGCTTCCAGGTAAATCTTGACTTTCTCTAATGAAGGTGCATCTCATGAACCATCAAATGGCAAGTATATATATAGCTGGAGCACAACACAATGTCTGGCAAAACAGAGGAAGAGGCAGAAGAGGCTAAGGACATGTTCCTAATGAGATAAGAGCCACATTTATAGACCACATTCTCAGTCAGGAGGTGCAGAAAGACTGCACTGTAATTCCTACACCAGAAAACAGTTTTCATTAAGGAGATTGTATAATGTTCACATTTCTACATTTGTTTTTTTCTTTTACTTTCTGTATTTGACACGGTCTGTCAACAAATTACAGTAAAACAGTAAACAGTAAAAGTGTAAATGTGAATCTTGCCCAGTCTCTTGCAATCAAACTCCACGCTAAGGTATAACCTACAATAATTACAATATATAAATATTGTAAATGTAGCACATCAGAACATGCCTCCAGGGTAAACTCAGAGTAAATACTGACAACATGACTGTCTTATCCATTGACAATGACACAGGGACTTGTCTTTCTGATGCCATCTGATGTTCACTGACACAGATATTTATTTTTGAGAGATGAACTAAGGATTTTGATCAAGAGACTGGCTTTTGCAGGTAATCTATGATGTTTTGCTATTTGTACAAATTGTTTTGAGTAATGCACTTACTGTTGAATTTCAAGAATGATTTGACAAATGTACTAAAGTTAACTGAGGAAAACTGTAATCTGAAGTGAAGTAAAAGTAAATTTCTCTACTCACGGAATGGGGAGCAATGAACACTGTGTAGGAGTGTAGCTGCCTTTTGGTTCTCACAAGCAAGAGAGACAGAGAGTTTCTGATGGGTGCTTCAAGTTCTCTCTTTATTCCGCCCGTGAAGAGCGCCATTAAATCTTAGTTGAGTAGCACAGTGAAACTACACAAAGAAACAATGAAAAACAAATAGTGAATATTAACTCATACCTCTTGTACTCCTTGCCAGCTCTCTTTATGACAAATGGCTCAAAGCGATCCATGCCACAGTAAAGGCTTAGATACTTCGACACTCTCTTTGGGAAGTTCTGCCATGCGTTGCTCTTCTGTAAGTTATTCTTCTGTAAGAGTATTCTCAGCTCCATTTGAGTTTGATTCTGACCCTGATGACAAACCTGGTGTGAAAATGTGACAGAATTAGCTTGGTAATGTAACTGTCTTTGGGAGAATCACAGGATGTTTTACATCTTGACTGAATGATGACATTCTCAATCTTCCACCTACCCGAAGAAGACCTTTGTCCAAAATGGGATCTAGGCGGTACAATACACTAGCACTTGGAAGAGTTTTTCCTTCTCAATCAATTCCCTGCTGTTTAGCTTCCTGCTAAACAAGTTTGATCACCACTCCAGCAGCCCTTTGACACTCCTCAACAGTCACATGATCACTGGGGTATTTCTGTTTTGATCCTAGCCTTTTTATCCTTTGCAACAAGGATAAAATACTCCTTTAGAGTATCAACCAAGAAGAAAATTGACGGAAACGACTGAGAATGCCCGTACTGTCACTAACTGTTGTCAAGAACATTTGGACTGATTTAACTTTGGGATCGCCAACAAGCAGGTTAACAGAGGTGTGTTGGATTTACTTCTTGCTCCTCCACAGGAATTTGGGTCCAGATAACCAGATTGATGAAGGATGTCAGACATGTGTAGTCCTCTAGAGGCGTGATCAGCTGGGTTTTCTGTTGTATTTAAATAATACCACTAACCTGGATCCATATCCAGCATTACTTGCATCGGAGAAGTGATGCAGCTCTGTTCTGATGATTTTATTAAAAGCATTTGGGTGATAACATGTTGGTATAGTGACTTCCTTAAGCTTCTGAAGACCATTCTTCCAGTCCTCCCACCATGAACATAACTAATCTGGAAGCTGATCATCCCATCCTATGCCTCTTCGGCACAGTTCTTGCAAGATGCTCTTTCCCTGTAGAATAAATGGTGCAAAAAAATCAGAGTGGGTCATACAGGGAGGCAATAACAGACAAGATACCATGGTGAGTTGATGGTCTTTGAAGTTAATGTTGAAGTTGAAAGTGTCATCCTTTGTTGACCACTGAATACCAAGTACTTGACCCGTCTGTGTTGCTTCAAGATGTAAGTCAAAGGGCTTGGATGCAATAAACCTTTCTGATGTGTCTATGCAGCAGTGAACTTGCTCCTCAGAGTTGAATTTATGAAGCCCTTAGCCTCCACATTTACACAGCGCTTGAGCATCAGCGATTAGTTCTTTGGCTTTATCAGCTGATCGAATACTAGTTAACCCATCATCTACATAGACGTTCCTTTCAGCAAACTCTGCTGCTAATGGCTGATTGACTTTGTGCTGCCGTGCCAGATACTTCAGACCAAAATTAGTGCATCCAGGAGATGATGTAGCGCCCGAAGAGATGGACTGCCACACGGTAGTCTTGAGGGCTCTTTATCTAAGTCTCCACCCTCCCACCATAGAAACCTTGGATAATTTACGTTCATCTGGGGAGACAAGGAACTGGTGAAACATCTTTTCTATGTCGCAAGTGACTGCGACTTGTGTTCTTTTCTGAAGCAGAGTTAATTAAGTCAGGCCCAGTCAGAAGAGTGTTGTTTAAAGATATACCTTGAAACTTGGTGTGGAATGTACCATGGTGTGGAATGTACCATACAGTCTCTCCTTCGGGTAGTACTGGGGCTGGTTCAGCATCACCTTTGTTAATGATCTCCTCCATTGAAGGCCTTGTAGTGCTCAGAATATTGTTTGTTAGACTTGAGCCTTTTCTTCAGATGCTGTAAAACAGGCGACTGCCAACCTTTGTTATTTGGCAGTGACGGTTGGCCGCTACATTTGAAAAGGAGAGGAAGCTCATAATGTCCATTTTCCTCTGTTTGATATTGGCACCGAGATGCTGTATGAAACAAACGTCCTCCTGAGATACACTTTTATCCTGATAGCCTTTCTTGTTGAAATCTGACTTAAGAATTCTCAAAATATTGTTGGGCGATGGGACAAGTATTTCTTTAACTGCAACTCTATGAACGAAACTCTGATTTCCCTGTCTGTCTAGGTGTGGATTAGAGAGGTCTATAATACTCCAGCCAAGCTCAGTTCTTTGAGCAAAGGGTTCATTTTACCAACTATTATGACTTCAAGGAGCTAGAGCTGATGAACAATCAAATCCTATTAAAAGTCTGACTTCACAGTTCTGAAGTGGCGGTAAATGATTGGCCAGATGTTTGAGGTGAGGCCATTGCAATGCTGTTGTCTTGTTTGGAATATAGGATTTGTCAACTGAATGAAGTCTCTAGTATATACTTGCTGTAATTGAATTGAGTTTGCTGCTTGAACTCCAATGAACTTGCAGACCACAAACCCTTTTACTTCCAGTGATTGTGTCTACAGCTGTCATGGTGTTGAGCCTAAGTTGCACTGGTTGAGTGATTGCATTTAAGTCATCAAGAAGATCATTCAAATTGAACGTTGAGTCACTTTGCGTGTCCAGTAGAGCATAAGTAAGTACTTCTCTTTGTGGCTCTTCCACTGAAGAAATGAGGACTGGCACAATACTTGAAGTAGCAGAAGAACTTTGTGTAAGTGCATGGGCCATGACTTTGTGCACTTCCTGGTTGAACCTCTACAGATATTTTCCTTAATTCTTTCTGGAGGCACTTTATCTCTTTCTTCGTGCAAGCAGGTTGGGTGAATTTGGCCACATGTTCCACATTTGTGTCAAATCTTCTACAGTCTTTAATGATATGACCCTTTCTGAGACACCCAAAGCAGAGATGATTTTCTTGAATGAAGGTCAATCTTCAATGGTTCTCTCTGCAAATGCAGGACATAGGGAAACGCTGTCTTTACAGACAAAGCATGATACCTTTAACTTTTAGAGCTGAAATCTTTCACATCAGCCTTCGTACTGAGAGTCTTAGCTTGCTTGGGAAACCTTTCATCCTGGTTTCCTTTGCATGAACTCTGTAAAATGCTTAAAACTTGGATAGTCCCCTGATGCATCTAGCTTTTCCACCACAATTGATTCCACTTGCGCACTATCCATTCAAGACGTTTCTTTAGTAACTTTATTTTTCTTACAGTCATTTACATGGAAATCGTTTCAACACATCCTTGCAGGAAGTCTGTGAAGTCTCGTAGGGTAACAGGGTCATTTACTTCCAATTTTGGGCCATCTCATCATCTTATCTCGAAAAGCCTTTTGCAGTATAAATTAATTTCCATACCTATCCTGCAGGACCTTCCATGCGCCTTGAATTTCTGTAGAAATATACCTCCACTGCTTTGCGAGTGGAGGTATTGGAACATATTTTCAATCTCCCAATTTCAAAGGATCGCCAGCAAAGATTGTGGGTTCAGGAATGGGCAGTCGATGTGCTCTTAGTGAGTCTGCTGTAGCTTGATCTAGACCAGATGTCTGGGAATTATGCTCCACACAGGAAGCTTGTTGAGGCAAGAACGATTCGGCTTCTAGATTTAGTTGAAATTTAGGCATATCCGTGGATAGCCAGTATGAGTGCTAAAGTCTATTTCTTCATTACTGCATTGAATGATGCCTTCAAGATCGTTGTATACTCTTCACACGAGCTGCTGCTACTTTTACTTCTTTGTCTACTTGCAACTGATGTAACTGATGTTTCCTTTCCTCGTCTAGCTTTATCTGCATTTCAATCTCCGTTGCTTTATTTCCATAAGCAGTTTAGCTTCCAGTCAAACTCCATTTTATTTAGTTTCTTTTGTTGATCATGGATTTCTTGCATAGCTTTAGCTTGCTCTTGTTTTGCTGCAAGTTCTGCCTCTGCATCAGCTCATTTACTTGAGATCTTGGAGGTCTTTGATTGATTACCTGATCCATGCGATGACTCTGAAATTATTGTATTTGTTTTTGTGCATCCAAAGATGGATCCACACTCAAAAAAATTATTCTTGTCAATACTTGAAATGAAGCAAACAATTTATGTATATATGTAAAAAAACTATAAAATAACTATTATTATTACGAATTACGCTTCCTCAACATGAACGCAATGGATCTGAAACCAACCTGGTCCAATTAAATAAACTATACCTAATTTGTTGCAATAAAGCGCGAATGCAGATGCTGCGCATCTGCATTTTAGATTAAAACACTGAAGGCGGCAAGTCGACTAGGCATGACGGAGACTCAACGGTAGCAAGGAAGAATTAATGAAGAACTGACGAGGAGATTATACAAGGTAAGATATTTTCTTCATTCATAATTGATGCAGACTTAAACATAAACGATTAGATTTTTTGATGTAATCGATATTCACTGTCACTGTAACTGCACTTTTTGGTGAATGAACTAAGTTAACGTTAGATATTTTCCGCCCTTGCTAACGTGTAAACGCACTATCGCTTAGAGTATGTGTAGCATTTTTGCATTTAACTTTAAGCAGATTACGCATGCATGTTTTTATCTCGACACACGTTCACTTTGCAAACAGAACATCATTAATTATCTGCAACTTTGAATCATTTTAAGATATGTGGTCGATTATATTCATCTTTTTTGGCAAGACTCATGTGTGTATGACTTAAAAATAATAGATTAGCCACATTATGTTTTGTGTTTCTATAAATATATTTTACAAATATGATGAATAGTTGTACAAACACACTCGACACTAATGTGTAAAAGTTTGTAGGATCGTGTCATGTTAAAGTCGTGTCCAGGAAGTGGAGCGTGCAGTCTTTTCATGTAACATCATGTAATTTTTATGTCGTTTTTAATTTTATAGAAACATCGTAGTGACATCATTCCACATAGAATCTGATTAAGGTCAATATATATATTGTAATAACACTAAACTTAACTCATTTAATTTTTCTTAATCTAAAGTGTTCATCTTTTGTCTCTTTTGTATTTAGTTATATGAGTATACAAAAATTGGCAAAGTTGTGATTTCATTAAAAACTCAAATTATATGTCATCTTTACTATTTCAGAGACCTCATCATTGTGACGTTCCACATTCTCTCCAGTTTGGGGCACTCACTTAATTACAGTAAGTGTTGTTTTATTTAACTAAATATAGTGTGTTCATACACACAAAAAAATGGTAAAAGTGTTAATGTTCTCACATTCTTTTTTTTTTTTTTTTTACTTTTAGGTATGTGAGTCTTGTGAATGTGGCAATGTAAAGTGTGTGGCTTTAGAAGTATCCAGTAGGGTGTGAGTTATTGAAACATTCTAAGCTCAAACATGGACATTTTGGGGCTAGGTTCAGGAATCCTTGTGCATACAGTAATTCTCCTTGCACTTTTAAATCATGGAATATCCTCCTAAGTCATATATACCGTGCCCACGGTGATCAGTCATCTTCAAAACAACATCAGTTAGCCACATATTCATGTCTCAACATGCATTGAGTCAAATGAAAGGTTACTTCAGTCAACTAAATGAACATTTGCGTAAACATGAAACTGGAGAGGACATTGAACATTTTGAGACATGAATATCTTAAAAGACATATTTCTACAAACTGACGGCACTAATTGCACTATAAAAGAGACTGCACTTTCCTGCTTTCTGTAGCTCTGAAACTTTTGATAAAGGAGATGTTACCCATATTTATGTTGAGTCCAGGAAGTGAACTTATGTGATTACTAATTTTTTCAGTAGCATTGTGACAGTCCTGGTTAGCTCTCCAGTTCTTGGCCTTTGTTACAGTAGTTTCTTATTTATCATGTCCCACTGTAATTCTGCTTGAGTGCTAAAATATAGTTCTAAAAAGTGGAATGCTACTTATTCCACCACCCAATCACAGGTCTTGAAGCCATGGCTGAGGAGATCTTTAGGTATGCAGCATACCCCTCTGCTGTGAGTAAGACAAGTTTTGCAGACTTAAATGCTGAAATGTGAAAACCTGTTGCATGTATAAAAAAAAGTGTATAAAAAGTGTATATATTTGAAGTAAAAGAACTGCTTTTCTTTTTTCTCATATTTTATTTCATTGCACTTTCTCTAAAGGTCCTTGTTGTTTTAATTGTTTTAACAGAAGGGACCATTTATATATGTGTTTTGTGTTATAGATCAGGAGAAAGCACATTGTTTATCATACTATGCAATGATATTACAGTGTTACCTTGAAAATGTGAAATTAATGTTTGATGTTTAAGTATGGTTCCTTGCTGATCCCTGTTACTTGTAGGCACACAAAACTTTAAAGTAAAAAACTAAAAACATAACCACTGGAAGGCTGTGTTAGGATTCATAAAACTTTAGAAAACAGTTGGCTTTATTTGTTAAGCACTGCAGTATGTCTTCTATTTTTTGGTCAGATCGCATGTTACTTTTGACTGATGGAGAGATTACAATAAATGTTTGAAAATGCAATTTGTTTTGACTATTTAATACAATTAAAACAATGTAAGGTGACTATATAAAGCAAGTAACAATAACTTATTGAAAATAAATAAAGTTTATGTATTAAACAAGCGTGTGGTAAGCAGGAGAGCACACAACGAGTATAAATGAAAATAAAGCGTTTTAATCTACTCCGATGATGAAATAAACAATATAAATACAGGCAGGTAGACCGACAGATAGGACAACACCACACGCAAATAAAGACGAGATCGGACAAACGGAACTGAAAACACAGGACTTAAATACTTTACGGAATTACTTAATAAACAAGACACAGGTGTAAACGCTGAGACAATTAACTAAAGTAGGTCAAACGGAACACATGGCACACGACAAAACAATAACAAAAGTCCAGAGAACGTGACATAAAGCAGTTCTCATAAAATTTTATTAATTTACATTAACTGAACATGAAGGGGTGAAGCTTAAACAAATGTTAATTTTGCATTTAATTTATGTGATTTAATTGGATGGAAAATTGACATCCAATTGAATTACATAAGTTTTAACTTTTGGGGTTAAATATTTTTTTGAGTGCATATTCATCCTTATTTAGCACTTGTCTTTCTTTCACAAGTTCTTCATTGTAACCTCCATGTATCATTTCCAGATCGTTTACTCACAAGATCACTGATCTCAGCAGTCAGTGCAGCACAAGTGTCCATACGATTGACATGGTCTGGGAGGTAGCATGGTTATATAATATTGGTTCATAGTGCTGATAAACTGAATCATGTTGGCTTTGAACGTCTTGCTGCATTCTTTCAAGATTCTCACGTGAACAGAACAATTTTATTCTTGATCTAGTCTCTTTTTGCAAGCCCCTTCCAGCTGTTATAAGGACTGGTAGAAAGCTTTTCCTTGTTTCTTGGCTTCCTGTTCACGCATCTCTAGACCCTTTCGTTTAAGCTTCTTTCACGTGAGCTTGATCTGACTTGCTGCACAGGTATGTTGTTTATTTCTACTGCTGGGATTGACATCTCACCTTCTTGATCGACTGTATGCACAACAGTATCTTCTTCCATGACCTCCTCTGCTTTTACAACTCAGGGACAAACTTAGGTCAATGAATGATACCACTCTTACCAGACCTAGAGTATGTAAGCGTGCAAAGAATATTAGCAAGCAGGAACAGTACAAAAGCAAAACAGCAGTCTATAACGTTCAAAGATTAGGTTTCTATAGAAATCACCAGAAGATTTCCATTTTACAAAGTGTTGTTAACGCTGACACTGACTGTAGCTCTTTTGAATGCTCAATAGATTCAAGTTTCTTTAAGAAATGCTTAAATTTAATAAATGTATTTTACATTTTTCTAACTATGAAATAAATGACGTGTGTTGTACAGCATTAATTATTTCTTTCAACTTTAAAGTCCTTTGTTATTTAAATATTCAATGTCCATAAAATATTCTCTCTTTCCTTCTGAGCCATGCAACTTACAAAGTTCAGGGTGAATGGATGCAGCTTACGTGAATGTAATCTTAACTCTCCAGTCATTCAAGAACAGTTACACCGACATCTTCCCGAACTTGCTCGTTAAGCCTTTGATGACGTCGACCACCAGCGGCTTGCCCGCGTGCTAATGGTGCTAATGCCAACCAAGCACTTTAGCGTTGAGTTTCCGTGAAGAAGACGACTCACGATGTAATAGATGCGCGCTTTCCTTTAAGCATCGAGTTTCACTGTAGCTGCCTTTGATTCTCACAAGCAAGAGAGACAGAGAGTTTCAGAGAGTAGCACAGTGAAACTACACAAAAGAAACAAATGAAAAACAAATACATATACAGGAAATACGATATAACAAAGTTCACGCTTACAAAGAAACAAAAAAAAATTAAATAATAAAGACGTGTAGAAACAACTCTTAAATAAAGCAGAGCTTATATGAACTTGAAGAACTGACGAAATACAAAATATAAGTCAACTTTTTACATACCTCATAGCTAAAAACCTGCTACTTCCAGCTTAGAGAGAATTGCCAAAGTTTTACCGTGAGGATGTATTGCAAATGTTATTCACCAATTCTGACTCTGAAGGGAAATATTTGCCTCTAATAACTGTATCCTCCAGTACAGTCCTTTGTAGTGCAATGGTGCTCTCAGTGCAAGGCAAGAGTGTTCATAAAGCACAAACAAGTGATCATTTTGACCCTTTTCCAAACGTGGATAGTGACAGGGGTAAATGAGGAGAAATAGAGCTGGAAAATAGCACTGGGCTTTTTGTGATCCAGTCAGAGTGGCTCCAGATTCAGTGTGTCCAAAAAGGTGAGAGAGGCTGCAGTAAAAGTGTCTGTGCTAAAAGTGGGAGAGCAATATCTATTATTTCCCAAATATTAATCAAAATGTAGACTACTGTCTACATGTGTTTTACTAGTAGAAATGTAGTAATGATTTAGTTTTTTATTCAGTTTTATTGTTGGTTTCCTCTTTTCTGATAATTTGAAATTAGGATAAAAATACAAATAAAAAAACATGCAAATAAATTCAAGCAACAATTCAAGATCCTGAATATTAAAAGAATTCAAGAGCCTATGCTGTGATTTCATTGTCTTGTTTCAGTTGTTACTTTAGATTGCCCTCTTGGATTTTGAAACTAATGGACTATTTACTTTTGTTTTGTGAATGTTTTGTTGCCTAACCATTGCTCGTTTTTCTGGATTACGCTCTTTCTGCCCTGGATATTAAGGGGGATGTTTAGACATTGCCTGTTTGACCAAAGCTTGCACTCTGGATCTACAACACTTGCCGTTACAAAATACTCCATATGCCTGCTAAGCCAGAGCCTGCTCACATCAAGTCTCCCAAATGATCAACTGCTCACAAGATGGCTGCCACAACTGGTTCTCAACCAAAATGGCTGCCATGCCTGCATGCCACGCCATAGCTGTCGCCAAGATTTTCCCCAAGGGATTTTTTTGGGGAGGGGCTTATAGAACCCGGTGAATGCAGAGCTGACGAGGACTGAAAGGACTGTTTCCAGTGTGTTGGACCCACCTCTGATCAGTGACAGCTGCAGGCACCCTGGTGACATCAGTGCTCTCAAGCCCTGTCATCGAGGTCCTGCCATCCTCTCGCTGCCCTTCCCATAATGAAGGTTGCCATTGAGGCCTCACTGAGGCCTCTCCTATTCAGGATTGTACTCCAGTGCCTCCAGAGGTGTTGTTCTCAGCCGTAGAACTTCTGGAGAGGGTGGCATCCACGACCCCGAGGTCATGGCACCCATCTCCTCTCTGATCTCACAGTTCATCCAGTTAAGGACACAGAGGCCACCGATGAACTCAGCACCGCCTGACCTGTCAGTTATGAACTCACGGGTCTGTCCAATTGCTACCACCGGAGGCTGCTCATGAACTCATGGTCTGTCCTGCCATGGCTAAGGAGGCTGCACACAGGCTTCTTTGCCCTGCCTGCACTGCAATGACTCCTTTGGCCTACTGGCACCACCACACACCCTGCCCCATGTCCCCATGGTTCCACTGTTCGCCACTGCTCCATAGCCCAGGTCCTCCATGTTTCCACACACAATCTGTCACTACCCCGTAAATCCATGATCACTACCATGACAGTCCTCCCACCCCTTGACCTTCGTGATTTCTGTATTGTTTTTACTGAGAGCCGGGAGTCGCTCCTTAGGGGAGGGGGTTATGTAAAGCCAGGCCATCAGAGGGGAGCTCGCTCTCACCTCTGCTCTGACTGTCTCTCACTCCTTTGTTTCTCTCCAGTGGCCAAACGGAAGAGCGCAAAGTATTGTTTAGTTGTTGCAGACTCTACTCAAGCCTTGTTTTCATTGTCTTGTTTCAGTTGTTACTTTAGATTGTCCTCTTGGGATTTTGTTTCTGGAGTATTGTTGTTTTGTGAATATTTTGCTGCCAGCCCTGACCATTGTACTGTATGTTTCTGGATTATACTTCTGTTTTGCCCTGGATATTACTGTTTTCTGATGTTTATACCTGATTGATGTTTTTATAACTTTCATCGAAGTCAGCATTATGCATGAATTAAGTTTATTGTGTCTTTAAACAAAAAGAAAACTGCAGATGATTCCATTCTGAGCTTAAGAAGGTTCTGATAGGTTAATTGATTCCACTTGAGTTAACTGGTTGTACACTGGTGGTTGCATATAAAGGCACACCTCAAACACAGAGCCTCTTTCTTTGGCATCATGGGAAAATCAAGAGAAATCAACTAAGACATAGGAAAAGAATTGTGGACCTCCACAAGCGTAGCTCATCCTTAGGTGCAATTTCCAGATACCTGAAGGTCCCACTTTTGTTCAGACAATACATACAGCAACATAAAAAAAAACATTCACCGCCCTGGCGGTGCATCACCTCTGGTTTCCTTCGGCCTCTGGCCTCTGCCTCAGTCTCTCCACCACCTGCTCCACCTCAGTCGAGTTAGCCCCATGAGCTGGCACGCCCACCATTTCTCCTCCATGGCTCCTCCCTCCATCATGGCTGGGTTCTGGGTCCCTGACCTCCTCCTGCCCGGACTCCTCCTGTCTCCTCCCTGGCTCCTCCTCCATCTGCACCTTCCTGGCTTACTTTTAGTTAATTGTATAATTTGTCGTCAGCTGTGTCTTTTTTAGTTTTAGCTGTTCCCCGCTTGTATTTAAGTTCCAGTTTGATTCTGCGCATAATAGTCGTTCTCGCCATCAATGTTTTAATGTGGTTCAGTTTAACTGCCTACCTGCCCTTGGTATTATTTCTCGTATATGTGCATAATTAAAATCGTTAACTTTAGATTCTCTGCACAAGTGCTCCTTTCTATAAACCACAGCGCGACAGAAGATCGGACCGCATAACAGTACAAAAAGTTATAGAGGTGTGTTTTCCCTTTTTTTAATTCTTTGCTCTAATGTTTTCATTCGGTGGATCCCTAATTTTCTTGTCCTCCTGCTTGAGAGCAGGAATGATCGCTTTCTCGGGTTATACGGGCGACATACTTCTGTCGGCACATGGCTCGAGATACCGACAGCTTCCTGTGCTCAATTCAGGCTCTCGCGCGAATCAACACTCCACAATAATAAGCTTAAGCTGTCTCGGGGTGGTTCTGAAGAGAGCCTCTGCTGCTTTACAGTATCGCCTGTTGTGCAATTGGGTCGGTGATCATTCAGCTCAAGGACAACGACATTCAGCCTCACTCAGGATCCAGAGCCCAGCCCACCATCTTACCATGTCGCAGAGCCACAGCTTCAGCCCACTGCTGACACAGTTAGCAGAGAGTCAGGTGTACCCACTCATGGAGCCATCGCCAAAGAGAGCGACAGAGCCGTGAGCAACTACTTTGACCTGAGCCGACTGCAACAGACTTTCAGGTGCGTGGGCTGGGCAACAGAGCTCGCCACGGTGGAGACAGCCATAATACAGCCAGAGCGTGAGTGGAGCTACACCCATGATTAATGTATCTGGGTTGCTGATCTGCAAAAAGAGCTGGATGAAACCAGAATTAGACCTGGCACCTCCTGTATCCTGGAGTTCCCGGTTCCATCCCCGCCTGGGTTAAATGCCCGCTGGTTCGGCCCCGCCATCCTGGAATGTCCGCTGGTTCCATGCAGCTGTCCTGAATGGTGCCTCCTCCAGTACCCATGCCACGTGTTGTTTCCCTCCAGAGCTCCAGCGCAGCTAGCGCAGCCTCCAGTGTCTGCATGTCAAGTTTCTCCCACTTTCCCATCCTTACCATCCGCTCGCCGATGGTTCCTAGCAGCCCCCATGCTCATCCCTCAACCTGCCACCATCTGGTACTTGCCACGGGTCTGCCAAGGGCCCTTGTCGCTGGCCTCCGCCACCTCTGGATTCCCTCCCTGCTTTGCCTCGGGCCCTCTTCCATCCTCTCGCCTTCTGTCAGGCTCCCTCCATCCTCCGCTCCACCTCAGGGGTCCTCTGTCTCCGCTGTCCTTCTTGGTCCCCTCTGTCTCCGCATCGGCCGCCAAAACCTGCAGCATCGCTTCAGGTCAACCTCCAGCGCCGGTGTCACCCTGGCTCTTCTGCCCTTCAGCCTCCGCCTCGTAGTCTCTCCACCACCTGCTGTTTAATGGTGGTTTAATGTGGTTTAGTTTATCTGCCTACCTACCCAAGGTATTATTTCTGTATATGTGCATAATTAAAATTTAATCTTTAACTTATATTCTTCGAGTGTCTTTTTCTCTAAAAACCACAGCATGACACATGTCCTGTGGTCTGATTTCAAATAAAAATATTTGAGGAAAAAGGGTGAAGCTTGAAGTTTTCCTCAAAAACACCATCCTGAAGTATGGTGGTAGTAGTATAATGTTGGTGTACCATCGCTGCAGAAGGGACTAAAAGTAACTTAATAACTGGTGCACAAAATAGATGCCATCATGAGAAAATAAAATTATGTGGAAGCAAAGATCTGAAGATGTCAGCCAGAAGTTAAAGCTGATGCAAATGAGTATTCCAAGTGACAATGACTCTAAACATACCAAATTAGTTACAAAGTGGCTTAAGGACAACAAAGTCAAGGTACTCAGAGCGGCCATCACAGTTTCTCAATATTAATCCCATAGAAAATTTTGTGGGCAGCACTGAAAAGGTTAGTGCAGCAAGAAGAAGACCTACAAACCTGACCCAGTTACACCAGTTCTGTTTGAAGAGGAGTGACAGAATATAAGCAGCTATTCTTTATTCTTTATTTTTTAAACATATATAATCCCATATAATCCTCCTCCTTCTCTCATTGTGCATGCCATTATGGTAAATTCATAACATAACATAACATAACATAAATGTATGAAGTTGATTGTCAGGCTTTTGACACTGTCACATCGTCTAATGCAGACTGTTACCAGTTACTGTTACCAGTTTTCAAGTAAACATTATGCCCTCCTCTGAGGGGCACTGCACCTCTGAAGCATACACCTCATGCAATCCTTGCATACTCACTTTTTCTCTTCTTGTGTGTGAAAGTATTTCTCACAGAAAGCCTCCCAAATACAAGACTTGTTAAAAAGCAAGGGGAGGGGGTGGTATGAAGTTTAGAAACAAAAGAAAAAATGGTTTGGCAGAGGAAAAAAGAGGAGGAGGAGAGTAAAGGAGGAGAAAAGGGGAGGAAACTCTGAGGGCAGCTGGCAGGAGGAAGCCTGATATTACAGACCGCTGCTCCAAACCAGATGCTCAGGAACCTAAACCAAAGGCTACTAGACTAAAGACAAAGAAGAGAAAGAACTCACAGTTTTTACACATGAAGGATGAAAAGAGACATTTACTCTCCTTATGTCTGAGATAGTTATAATGCTATGAGACTTAAAGATCTTATAATGGCCCTGCAAAATGGAATGGGACGTTGATTTTTACAAACATTTTGCATGGCTCAAGAAGGTAAGTATGAGATTTTAGTTGCTGAATCTGTGCAATAATACCGCACGTGAAATGCATGAGATGATTCACGTGTGTCTGCATGGAATCAAGGGTTTTTGATGGATTTTGAGCGTATATACTGGAGGATTGATTATTTACCTTTGATTTAAGCATGACACATGTTTTTCATGAGATAATGTGCAGAATTTATAGAGGATTGTATGCTAAAATGAAATCTAATTTAGCAAATATATACAATGCTGCAGATAATTTATAGTTGTGTATATTCTGTATAACAGCACATGTGCTAGTGTAAAATGGACTGGGTATTCAATTGTTTCATAGACAGTTCACATAACGGGGTGCACTTTTCAAATGGGAACTTTTGCAATAGCATTGAATTTGAGACACTATAAAACAAATACACCAATCATGACTAGTGTCTGAAGCTCTGTGTCTAAACACAGCAAGAGTATATGTGGAAGCCTGCTAGGCCTTAGCTCCAACTCTAGTCTAAAACTCATAGTATAATTCATACCATTGTTAACACTCTACATATAATACCAACCTGCACATAAACCTCCTCAGTGTAGCACCCTAAAAGTGCAGTATGATATGACCAGAGTCCTTTCTGAGGGAAACCAAGGTCACACTCACCAAGTTGTTTTAAATCTTGTCCTGGAGATCAACTGTAAAGTTAGAACTCCAACTTTTTCACCCACACACAAATCAAAGTCTTTAGGATAATTAGAACATTTCAGATACATTGAAACAACTCAAAAAACTTAAAAATAGTTTGTTTAGTAAACTGAAGACATTTCATTTGTTACTTAAATTAAGATTAAGTATCCTTCTGTTAAGAAACTTTCTGAAATGAATGTGTATAAAATTTCATGAATACTGGTGGAACTCTAGGTTCATTATAATGAACTTTATGTATACATTACTCAAAAATTTCTTTATTTGTTTTATAGGGACAAAATGTCATCTCCAATCTAGTCAGACAGATCTACACTGTAATTAAAAAAATCTTTGTTACCTCCTGACTTAAAATTTTAGTGTAGTCAACTTGAAATTTTAAGTTACTTATTTTAAGTTGGGTTACCTATGACAACTGGAATATTTTAGTTTACTAGCTTTTAAGTCCTTTAGAAGTGTTTGAGAATCAATGGTCAGTGTGTGGAAGTTGCTGTTTCATTTAGGACAGTAGGTCTGCAGAAACAGATTTGAAGTAAATACAAATAGCTATTAGACTTTAGACTTAGTAGTATAAATTGCTTAAACTGGAAGTCTGTTTAATTCTGTTCAGTGCTGCATACTTTATTGCTACCTCTTGCCATATACTCACAAAATCCAAACACATTATTGTATTTAAAAACAGTTTATATGCCTGTGAATCTATATAGAACATTTAAATGAACATCAAAACAATTTAATTAAACATCAAAACAAACTATTTTTGTCCTTTGGAAATTTGACATAACGCAGACCATTATGCACAGTTTTACATTATATTACAGAGCATATGGCCCAGATGCAAATCTTTCCTAGCACGTCACAGTATTTCACAGGCGACTACTGATATATTCCATAGAGTTTTTGAGCTTTACTGCTTGTGCACCAAACCTTATTATCAAAATAAACCTCTTAGAAATTCCTCTAAAACCTGAGTGGGCTGGGTGTAGTGAAATTTAGCCACAGACCTGTGACATATTCACACAGATATGAAATCATACAGGGTGCTGAGAAACTATAAACAGACGCCACAGTAATGCACTGTAACAGTAGCTGTGGGCTTTACGCCTATGATTTACAGTGTTTCACTTTCTTCTGCGCTGACTGTAAACATAACTCTAACCACTCCTGTGAACCACAGGTCAATGTGCAAGGCTCAGGCAATGGTGAGAGCTACCAGGAGCGACTGTTCGTCTAGAAGGAGATAAAGAGTCTCTTGTGTTACAGGTAAATGTGGGAAATTTCTTACAGTTATTTGTTAAATGTGCATCTACACAGATGGTTTGCGCCTTACTAAATTTGATGAAGACATTTTGCAAAATCAGTAAAGTGTTCCTAGCCAAGTCAGTACAATAGAATTGTGATAAGCCATGGGAACAGACAGGGCTACGGATTAGTCCTGTTCTGGCTTGTTGGGTTTTTTGACAGTAACTACACGTAGGTGCTTCCTGATCAACTGGGCTGACAAGAATAGCTGTTTTAATTTGAAACTCTGAATGACCCAATGTTTATGCATATGGTATTCAGTCTTAATTCAGAATAGAATAATGAGGCGACAGACTGTGAGTAATTTATACTTTACCTCAGAGCTAGGAGCAACTTAGCGAGAAGTACAACGGATAAAGATGATGTACCTCAAATGAACAAACTTAATTTAAACCTGTTTCTCAGTGTGCTGACAGATCAGTGGAGGCTCAGGGAGAGAAGACGAGACCTGGAGCACTTCTTACTGTAATGCTTCAACTCACTGAGGAGATGCTTCAACAGGCATACAGTAATATTTATTAACAAAAATACATTTAAATTATTTTCATTGTCTTATTTAAGTGCTAACCAATGCTGATTCCTGATGCCAAAATAAAAGAGCACTAAATGTTTACACGCTTACATCATTAGTCATCTTGTTTATCCAGCTTTGCTTTTACACTGACTGAGCAAGCGCGACTTTTTGATTGGTTCATTCATAGAGTTTAAATGACCGGTCATGTTAAAGAGTCACTTTTTGATAGTAATCCTATTTTCAGAGACCTGAGACAAATCTATAGATCTGAATAGTAACTGACATTGGGCATTTAGACTCAGAAAATCTAAAAATCTGGTTTCTCTAACTTTAGTCTTAAACGGATATTATTTTAAACGGTCTATACTGTAGGAAACCACTCAAATTAACAGAAAACCTGCGCCTGATGTGTCTCAGAAGCAAATTTGGCCTCTGTGTGAAATTCCTTTGTGGGACTCCAGGAGACTCACACTGATCACCTTTGGCGACTTAAATATTTAAGTAGTTGCATTCCAGAATTGAAATTGAGTCAAAATACAGCGTTGTATGAAAGTAAGTGAGAGAAGGAGTAACTGAAGTTTGCCATTTCAGACCTGGTACAAACATTTGGACCATTTAGAAGATAAAATCTTTCTCAAAACATGGTAAGACACCTGTATCTTATCCATACCATTTTCAAGGACAAATTCTGCCAAGCTTGTAAATCTCATTTTCCTCAAAGCTAATTGTATTTCTGCTTAACTTGCCTTTGAAAGCCCTTTAGTTGATTAAATCTCCAGACATCAGATGGGAAGATTTTTTGTGGCATGTGCCTGTGGCTGAGGTTTTGGCCTTCAAAGGCAAATCATTCCAGTGACATACTATTTTCCATATATGTCTTTGAAAGACTCAGAACTCATGATAAACTTCAGCACAAGTTACCGACATTTTGAAAATGGTCTTTGGCTTCTGTGTTGTGAAATGGATTCCTGTTCAGTGTCTGAGTTTAACCATCAAGATCAAAGAAGACAAGACCGCGGGTTCTTGAGTTTATGGCAAGAAAGCAACCACTTATTCAGTTAATTTGCACTCGAAAAAATAAAAATCAACCAGTCTATTGTAATCAGGGCTGTAGCTGTTGGTGGCATGTCTAAATGAGCATTTAGGGTGATCTTTACTTAGAGTTGATGTTTGTATTTACCTTCTTTACATGGAAAATACTGCTTCACTTGGGTATACAGTTAAATAAATCTTAAGTATTAATTTTCTGATTTTTTAAATATTGTTGTAATCCAGGTTCCATAAATATGCATTTCTTGCTTTATTTTATTTTTTAGCTTTGATTTGTGTTGGTGTTTTAACAATTCATTCTGTTTACTACTCAAACGCACGCACTTTCCCACAACTATCAGAACACTCAAGCTCTGTCCCATGCTTCTCTCATGTGTCAGTCCTCAAGAGACAAGTGTAATATAGCCCTCATAACCTGTGTATATTTAGCCATTGTGGACAGCAAAGTACATGGATTTTGGAACGGACTTTGTGCCTCCTTAAGAGTACAGTTCCCAGTTTCCTTTATTTGTGTATGTGGCATGCGTAGTGTGTGTTTACATTTGTGTGACTTCATAGGAGCTTGAACAGGAGTTCTATAGAGACACAGAAACTGGGCTTGATGGAGGAAGTGTCCCGTCTAAAAGTGAAGCTGGGGAACATGGAAGTGAACACATCAAGAGTGTTGAGAGACAACATAAAAGCTGAGGTAAAAAATCTACTATTATGGTACCAGCTTTGAACTCAAGAACGCAATATTAACAGTAAGTTTAACAATCTTTATGCTAAAGATTTGTATCTACTGTGCATTGCAGACTGTGCTATGTATTTAAAAAAACTGTTGCTGTTTGACTCACGTTAAATAAATTCATGCTAGTTTACAGCGTGTTATTTTCATGTAATTGCTATGTTCGATAACTACAGGACATAACTGGTTGATCTTAAACTATACCTTTTCTCTGACATTACGATTTGCTGGCTGCATCTGTGTGTGTTGTGTGGTTGCGCATCTTTCTTTACTTAACCACAGTGGCCTCATGCAGCCAAGCAGAAATTTGTGTAATGATCTTGAGCAGCCTAGTCTAAATGACAGAGTGTTTTTAGCAGAATAGAGTGAAGAATGACCTCAGCGTGATGTCTGACACTGCTGGCTTCACATAGTTAAAGAATGGCACCAATCCACCGTGAGCATTCCAGTAGCATGCCATTTTTCTGTCGCTTCTCTCGCCGCTCACATGAGGTCCCGGCTTACCTGCTAAGTAGATAGCCAGTTTACCATCTGCTTCACTATGCCATTGGTGTCACATGGCACCACATGAACGTTCTGTCATCCACGCTGGAGATCTTTACTGTGAAAGGTACTACAGGAGTCTGTTGACAGGTTATTATTATTATTAAGAATAATAATATTTCATGATTTTTATTATTATAAACAGCTGCGCTGTATTTGGTTTTGAAAGTTACAGTTATTTTTGTCACAACTTTCAGTGCTTGGCATATCAAAATGAAGTGGTTATTATAGGTTGTGAAGCCATATGGTTAACACAGAAAGCCGTTCCTCATCTAACGACAGCTTTATGCATTAAATTGTAAGCAATCCCGATATGTTTTAAAGATTGTGCACCAGACGATGAAGTTATTTCAAATTACATTGGAAACTGGTTTGTGTTCAAATCATGATTACCCACACAGCATATCCTGAAAAGAAATTTAGTTACTTGGCTCTTTAACAAAAACTCTTATATTTGAGACCTTGGCTTGTGTGAAATGGGTCAGTGAGATATTTAGTCATCTAAAAGTATATTTCAGAAAGCCCAGGCAGAGCAGACAGCATGTTTTCTCATTGTGGTTTGTTTAAAAGGTTAGTAGATGTTGGAATGATGTTCATAAATGATCATGAAATGCCCATTGTATTAAATCAACAGAGTGTCCTGTAAAAGCAAAAATAAAAGACACACTATTTGTAAAAAAATAAAAAAATTACTTGCTCTCCTGATTATGCATTACTTTTTAATAGTTTTGTTGTTGAGTATCGCTTGTTAAAAATAAAATAATACACAGTTTTGGCTGCGATATTTCAGTTTGGGATCAATTTACCGTTAAATAACTACAGAATTATATACCGCCTTACCTCTGTTATTAATAGTATGATAATAATAATGAGTATATGTTTATAAGTACAGTTAAATAGTATGAGCATGCTGCATAATAAGCACTAGTATGAGTTAATTTTTTAATGTGACGAACATAGCACAGCTATATTTCTTAGTATGTTTGAAAGTTTTCGTTTGTTTGAAGAAACTATCCAACATACTGGCATTTTATTTGTCCCTCATAATATGCCAAAAGCCAGTAATGATTGAAAACCAGAAACTGCAGCACCGCAAATTAGAATATGTTGTTTTTTCTGTGTTGAACAGCATGATTGATATGCCGACAGAACAGAGGTACAAACACAAGTTAGCACAATGATTGTGCGACAAGAATATTCGGGCTACCGAGAGTCAGGAATCAACGCATGCTCAGCTGCTTCTCTCATAATGTCGCTTTCTTCTTTCTTATTCAGCCCTTGGTTGTACTCCTTTCGACAGAGGTGAATGATTAGCGAAACAGATGATTTCGGCAGGAGACTACATTCACAAAGCCGTCCAGGAACAGGTGAAAGCCGTTATCTTCACCGACTAGTCATGTGGAACAACACTCAACACTACGAATCGGGATCACCGTGAATGACGTTTATCAGGCACAGCACAGCCGAGGCCATAATTGGCGCACAACAGTAATATTTTATCAGTCCATTTAGATATTCCCGATGCAACTTTGTAGTCAACAAGTTTTCAGTTCGGCGTATTGTTCGTTAAAATCGCTTGATTGTATATTGGCTTCAAGAGCAGTGTCAGAGCATTCAGTGGGGTCGCTCGAACATTGGAATATTTTTGTATGCCACGCTTGTGAATGAACTGTTCATATTGTGTTTGCGCCAAGAGCTTACCTCGCCAAAACATTGTAAACTGAAGCCTGCCGACAAACTGCTGGCTTAAGCTGGAAGTAGCTGGCTTGTTAATTGTGCCCGACCAGCAAAAAGCCTGGCAGACGAAATGAAAATAAACACTTAAAATGCCCGACCAGCCAAAACCGCTGAAACTGTTAAAATCAGTTGCCGCAAAGCCAGTTTTTCAGCAGGAATCACAAACCGTACGAATAGTTCGTGCTAGCCAGCAGTTAATATGCTTAAAACTTCACAGTCATTTCTTTCTCAATGTCATCTGCATTTGTGACTGGAGTCTCTGCTTGTATTGAAGCCACATTTCCAAATAAATAGTTGGGGGCCCACGCTGTTATAAAGATATGCTAAAGAATGCAAGTGCATAAACATACAGCTTAATTTAGCTTAGCCACTGGGCCTGTATTAGCGTGAGCCACAAAGCAAAAAAACAAAAACAAACGCTTGTTGTTTGGTCAGAAGGGTGTCATCGCCTTTCCGAATTTCATTGAGCCAAACAGCTGAACCAGCACACACAGTGCTTGATAAAAAGAACTGTGTTTACTGAATACACAGCTGCAGTAAAGGTGATCTATTGTGTGGGTCAACACAACTTATTAAACAGTCTTAACAGATTAACATGCTATAAGATGTGACACCTAAGATATTTCATGGGACATCCAGCGAGCTGACCATGGTAAACTGTTGTGCCAGCAACTAGCTTATACTTGCACTTTGATTTGGTGTGTGTATTATTAGTATTGCCAGCCACAAACATGGGAAGTTGATGAGCGGAACAGAAAGAAAGATGTAGTATGAAGAAAGCCAGCAGAGCCACAGGCCGCTACAAACAGTTACAGACTATTTTCTAAGCCATGTTAAAACACCAGGGTCGTAGTAGCCTTCAGCTGTAATGTCTTTAATACTTGTAGTCATATTATATTCTACATTATTTACTAATTATTTTTGGCTATTATCATACTGGCAGCCACTTTCATCATGAGCTAGCACAGCTGATAAGAATCTCTCTGAGATAATCACTAGTGCAGCTTCAGTAGCTCAGTACCAGACACAAGAGGCTTTCAAATTCATTTCCAAAGACTACCGATGTCAATACACACTACTTAGTCATTGTATTGTGCCGTACTCACTGTTGTGCCACAGTGCTAACAGACAAGACGATATTTACTCATTTCAGATATTAATGTGCTTCAGTGCACTGGCCAGCAGTAGTATTGTTCGTCATGTCGAATTCTTCTCGCATAGGCTAGACGATAGCGACACGTTAGCTTTTTTTAATCTTCGACAAAAAGCATCTGTTCACCGCCGCCGAATTGCCGAGTCTGCCGTGACCAGACAACCAGTGACGGTGCCGTTTAGTACTTCAGAGTTGGCATTGAATATCACCTGCTCATCATTTTCCCATTTCATGGTGAGTGTTAGTTGCGATATGATAAATAGCCTGACAACATTCAGAAACATAGAATCAGCAACAGATACGCTGAAGAAATATTATAGTTGATACAAAGCAGTCATCAGTGTTAGAATGTTGTCGCCGTCGAAGGGCTGTTGTTAATAAAAAGTTACGAGTAGTTTAAGACATATTGCTGCCGCATCAAATAGCATAAAAGCAACCCAGCAGCATCTATAAAGGTGGAATGCGGTTTCTACGTGCTGCAGGTTTGTCCACTAATACAGAGTCAGCAGAAAGCTCAGAAATGGCAGCATACGACAGTTGTTGGTTGAATAAAAACTGCGATTACGCTTTGCTGATGCCGCACTCCATAACAGCACCATAGCGCATTTAGCACAGCATCGTACCAGAACACTTACAGTTTAGCATTGTTCTTCTCTGAGCGCAGGTTAATCGAAAATCATTTAGTCTTCATTGCATTGCCGTTTTTGTGATTTTGTTTACAGACGATTGATACGTACTTCGCGTTGACGTCAACAGTTTATATCATTACATGGGAGCGAGGGTGTCGAACAACAACGCTTTTCACTGCCACTGCTCACGAGAGACAAAGGGAGTATCTCACCAACTGTGTGCTTAGTTATGATCTCACCATTATACTTGTTAGAAACAAATGCAAGAATTGTTCGCATAGCAAAATCGCCCTTAGTTGACAGCAGTGCTGTTGTTTATGTATTCCTATACCATGCCTGTGTCTTAGTCTCGGCACTTGCACAAAGCCATAACATATTAAAAGTTCGCTGTTTTCCTGAAAGTGTTTTCATGACTGCATGGCTTGACTGTTTTCAAAGTGCAGATTTTAATATTTGCAGTTTGCAGTGTTTCACGACATCAAACACTTCACAGTGTCTGGCCTTGATGCAGGCTGTCCACTCAGCTCATCAACAGGATCAGAGCAGCAAACATTGTGATGAATGCTATTGCATCAATGATGAAAAGCGTAGATGCATCAGCAACAACAAATAGTGTGCTCCAATAGCAGTTACCACAGGCCTCTGAACAGTTATTGAAGCTTCTCATTACATCATTTTAAGACACTGCCACACTCAGCTTTAATATGGACTCTGAAGTCTGTGACGTGTGCCAAACATTAGAGATTTTGTAATATGTGTATTTATCTGTTTACATTTTGTAGCAATTAGTGTCAGATCGTCGAATAGAGTATTACCGCGCTCAGCACAATACGCCTCAATGTTGTACTCTAAACATACAACATTATTATTTGTTTCAGCAGTTGTGGTGTTGTGAATGACGGCTTTGAATAATGCATCTGATGGTGTACTGAACTAAAGATATATTTTCGTATTTTTGGGTATACTTTATTAACATTTTAGCTTAAAAGGCCGATATTACAAAGTGTCACACATATTAGGCACATATATGGCATTGTCGTGTGTTGTACAAGATTTGCTTTTTGGACGATTCAGTAAGTTCAGTGTTACAGATTTAATTACACTTTATGATCGTAGTTTAAATATAGCCTTCTTTTCTCAAGATAGCTTACGATACCAAATTGTGCCTCCTCAGACCTCAGAATGTTATAGCAGATGAAAATATGGATCTCAACACACATCCATGCCGAGGTGTGTGTGTGTGTGTAGATTCAGAGATGAGTGTCGATGAGTCCATTTCGAGTGTATCTGGACTATTTTTTTTTTTTTGTCTCGATAAAAGCTGACCTGTAGTCATCCCCGTTGTTTTCTTTCAGTTTCTTCTCAGTAAACTCAGGCGGGTGAATTACTTCAAAGCCAGTCCATCACATGAGTTAATAGGCAGTACCAGCACAAGTTGTCAAAACGCTCAGTTTACGAGCTTGGTAGCTGATACACAGAATCATATTTATTGCTTGTATGTGTGGCTTCACACAGACAGCTTAAGCCTTCTGAGCAAACTTTCAGATGTACTCATTTGTAGAGTTTACTTTCAGATAAACATTGTGTCTTAAGTTGTCATCTGTTATCATATTTACTCTGCCTTTCTAGTAATTAAAATCAATAAGTCAAAGCATGGTCCGAAATCATGGTTTGGGCTGGCAGTGGTTTGTTGAAGCTTTGAAATAAACACGCATAAAAGATGAATTGCAGCACTAAAGAGCATACACTTCAGCCACCAGAGTGAGCCAATCAGCGATATCAAATACCGATTACCTTCACAGTCACCTGGTGCGAGAGAAAGAGTCGAAGAATATCAGAACAGAAGATCATATAACAGCGATGAACAGGTCGACCTGTAGCGATTTTCAGAAACTGCGCCAAAAATCGTCGCCGATTTTTACTTCCGCTGTAATAATTTAGCAGCTTACAGCGATTGTGCAGTGTAGTTGTAGGGCTCAGACAACAGCTACATGAAGTTCGGTTCGATATTGATCTTTTCAACAACCGACCCAAAAGCGACATATATGTGCATGGTTTTTTCCACATGGAGCAAAAACCATCTTCGGTCATTCAGGTTCCATGCTCTTGACGCAGTGGTCTTCATCGACGCTAGTTCTTCAGACCACTCAAATTGAAGCTGACCAAACATGCTGGACAGCACTGGAGATTTTGGGTCTCAGCCAAATAAGTTCTTCAGATGCCATTAGCACATGCCACACACTCATTTAAATTCAACAATGAGCTGAGCCAGGCCGAAGACAAAACAAAAACAGTGAACAGAGAGTCTTTGTCTTCTGACACAGCACGGTGTAAATCATAATAAAACCAGAAATAGGGCAAATGTCATTGTCTATTTTTCGAAACATTTTAAAAGAATGCTCCAGTTTAGCTAAATCACAGCTCACGCAGAAATAAATTGTCCTTTTCTAGTTTGTAAAGTGAATTGAGAAAAAATACTACATAGTAACAGGCACTTAAACATAACAGATGTTAACATGATTGGACTGTTCAGAAAACAGCTTCAGTTTTGAACACGCTACGTACGCCATTACAATCCAGTAGTTGGCTCACACTTGCTTCACGAAATAATTCTGATAAATTGTAGCTTACCGCAGTTATGAAACATAAGAACGCATAAACATGCATGCAGCTCAATTGAGGTTTATTGTCAGCGTAAGCATATGATTTATGTTGTTCGTACGAGCCTGGGCAAATAAAAACATACAATATTCATGACATTAATGAAATAAAGCTCATTGAATGCATTTTGCTTTGATATAATAAATAAAGACAGTGTTATTGAGCTGTTATTTCGAAATAAGATTTATTATTACTTTCAGAACACGATCACTTACTTTTCTGGAAGTTTTGGCCAGAAACAAGTTACAAGAAATGTGCCAGTAGCATACTGCCAGTTCTGGGGAAAGTGAGTAGAGACGCAAGGCTGCGTCTGACAACGAGTTGTTACTCCCAGCTTTCTGTGTGCACCACGAATAAACAGCACCCGGAGTTCGTATGTGCCTGTTGGAGATGAGAGACTGCACGTCGCATTTATCATTGAGCTCACTCAGTTAAAAGAGAGGGTTCAGGTCAGCAGCGACTCCTCATCACACCGGGAAGCTTCTTTCATAAACATAGTTCAGATGTGGCTGGGCTGAAAGGAAACAGTTCTATTGCCCAGTCATTATTGCTGACACGGACAGAGGTTGGGTTGCTTGATAATATGTTTGAAGCATAGTGATGACAAATTTCTTCTTCAGCCACTCACAAAGAAGGTATCATTTTGTTATGTTACGCCTGGGTAAAGGTAAGAGAGACACTTTTACACAGGCACTACACTTATCTATTGCATATTGGCTCATTAAAAGGTGTTGTTGGTTCATAATGTTGTTAGCTTAACCAGAGTGGATCTGCTGATTTGCTGTATTATTAACAAAGAAGTTTAACTACAGCAGTATTACGTTGATAGTTAATATTGTCAATATCTTTCTTCTCCTTTTCATATATATATATATATATATATATATATATATATATATGAACATGCATGCAGTGATAGTTATAAGCTTCTTTCATATTATTTAACATTCTTTGGTCGAGTTATAAATAAGTTTGTTTCTAGAATGGGTACAACACACCATGTACTTATTGTTAGCACAGTAAGATAGAGCCCTGCATGGCAATAGCTTGTTTTTATACTTATTGTGCTTAAAATAACCACAAACAGCTGTACAGCCAAAAAGCAAAGCCTCACTAAAGAGCACAGTTTTATTCAAAGGCACTGCCAACAGATTTGTATACTTTCGCACAGGTCTGCTTCAGAGCTTAGTAACAAGAATGACGGAATGCCAGAATTGATCATATTCGTCACACGCACAGCATTACCACACACACATTTAGCTCTGGAAGGGAATACAATAAATTGTTATTTTGAGTAAAGAAAAGAAAAACTAACAGTGCTGAATAGTTTATGCAGCTTCAGTTGATGATGCTGTTTATCATTGCAACAGGTCTATAAACAGTGGTAAATGCAGTGTGTCTGATAGCAGCTTGAAATAAGGTGCTGACTTAGAAACTGATTTTTCTTTCAGTATTTGCTCTGAAACATTGTCAATTATCATTCAAGATAATGTACATTCATATTAATGCTAAAGCTTAACTTCAAATCTGTTGATATTCTATAGCCAGAATGAAGTAAGAAATAAATTACGATTAAAATCACCGCTGAACACTGAAAGAATATAGCTTTATTGACATTGATCAAACTTATTGCAGACAACAGTGGTGTGCAGTTCATCGCAGATGGAAAGAACAGGCGCCACGGTGTCTTATTGTGAGTCCCGCTACTTCGTCATTAAAATACTACTGGCTACCGAGTTTTCAACGCCCTCACGAGTAACTTCATGTCATGGTCGCCTTCACAGCAAAGTAGTCATTTTGCATTATACGTAAACTTCATCAATACCTGTTGTTGTGCGATGCAAATACTTTGATAGATCGAAACTGAACCGCTTGAATGGATACTCAACAAAAATTGTCATACTAAGCTGAAAGAAGCAACTGTAGCTCATAGCACACCAACCGAGCCACACATTACATCATTTGTTATCCAACAAACAGGCTCAATGTATTATGTCGTCGTGCCAAATAGCAAGATTCGAACGCGCAGCAAGCCGATGCTGTTAAGAACACAGTTTTGTGTGCTTATGGTCGCTTGCAATTTGCGCGTTTGTTATCAATATTTTTCACATAATGCAAGAAAATACTTCCGAAATAGGCCACATAAAATAAATCAGGCCAGCCTCTAAAAATAGCCAGTATTAAGCACCAGCGGGGATATCACATCATACGACTTAGTACCGCTTATGTCATTGTGCAGCTGTAAACAACAACAAACAAGCAGCTACGTTTCTACACTGTCAGGCCAGTTGCTTGAATAGGCAGTGTTTTTACAAGAAACTGGTCTGCTGAAAGGGTGCAGCCAGTACAGACTACCAGCATTTAGCTTCAGCCAGTAATTTTCACTGTCTGTGCTTGGGAATGTCCTGTCGCCAACACACTTTATTGTTAAATCAGCTAAATAATATTGTGTCTGATTTTCAGTTATCAGTTATGAGTTGCCATCACATAACCACGTGTTAACATCATTTAGGCTAGCACTCAGGCCGACGAGATAGCCTGAAGTGCATGTTAGCTTTAGGAGGGGACAGTCACATTCATAAAGAATACTTTTGGTTTGAAATGCAGAATAAAGAATTAAAAGAGCAGTGAGCTGAATTCAATGTATACCTTTATTTCTTGATTACACTCATTGAGAATCACATGTGCACAAAGTAATGATACAGTTAAATGTTAGTTTTATTATGTAAGTTATGAATGGTTTCATGAACTTATTAATAGTTGACATGATAGCAATGTTTGGTCTATTGGACGATTCTGGGTCAACATTCAGCATTGATCATTGTTAATTTAAATGTTTGACTAAGATTTGTGAAGAGTTCTTTTTCGTCTGAGCGAAGAAAGGAACTTGCATTTCACTGCCAGCAAAACTGCATAATTATTTAATTATTGTGTTATGACACCAATAAGAACAGGTCTCTCTGGTGCTGTTAATATTGTTTTCGTTAGATCAGCTTGATTGAACACTGATAAGTTTAGTACACCGCCAAACCAGAGTTGCCACTGCATCTGGTTTAGTGACGCCTTCTTCATGTGTTTGTCATGCTGACGCATGAAAGCTTCATGTGCGGTGGAGCCATGCTCTCGAAATCTAGCTACTCGGAATTGTCGAATTTTGGCATTACTAATATGTTCTTTTCGAAAGAAGTTCATTACCGGTATAACAGTGTCATTCAGTGCTGTAAAGCCAGCCGATTGCTTCGTTTTTTCTGGGTTGTAAAGGAGAGATGGACAGCTTGTATTCATTGCATTAGCCATTGAACTCCAAACAGTACGCGAGCCAAGGATTAAAAGAGTGCAGTAATTATAATAAAACGTATGTGTTCGTGAGCGCTGGTTAAAACCATGATGCTAGTCGCCATTGATAACAAACTATGAAAGAGAAAGTGGTTCGTGTGCAATTTCATAAGTAATATGGTTAATATTTTTTTGTCACTATTCATTTATTTAAATAGTTAGTTCATTTGCAAATTACAATAGTTGAAAAGGTTAAGCATTCAGAACAGTGCCAAAAAAATACGTTGCGGGTGTTTTGATCAACTAGTCCACCAGTATTCAATCACTTGTGTCGTTGTGCTTAGGTACAGCAGCTTTTAAGGTAGAGCAGTCAAAAGCAAATTGTAAGCTTGATTGATCAGCTCGAACAGTTAGCATTAGTTGTAGAGTCGCAGCTGAAATACGTCACATCACAAATAGTGAACGATCATTTGCCAAGTTAATTTCGCCACTGTCTTCATTTGAGTTATTTACCGTGATTTGCTTGTTTAAGATGCCAGCTTAGTGTCAAGGCTAGTAACTGTCGCATGATTTAAAGTTGCATTTCCAAAGCGATTCACATTAAACGTCAGCATGACTGGCTGGAGAAACATCGCGTCATGTGAGCCGACCGTACTTCTTCGCCACCGCCGAGACTCGTCATGCCAAATAACATCTCAATCAGCCAGTAGTCCCCACGACGTTGTTTCAAATACACAAACTTGACTGAAAACAGAAATGAGTTGGCAGGCCAGTGGGCACACTGTCATTTCATTACCACGCCAAAACAAAATGATTCGTTTATTCATAGAGGTTGTAGTGGTCATTTGTCATGCTTATTTCACCCACAAAGCTTCAATATCTTCACTGCAGTTAAGAATGGATGAATCAGCGACAGTAGCACTCATGGACACAAATTCAACCGTTACAAGTGGGGACACGCAGGGCTTATGGGAGCCACAAATTGATCTGTCAGAGACTGCACTGAAGCTGTGCTAAAAATATTTACTATGTCTCCGGGTTCTGCTTGGCCAAATACGTCAAAGCAATCAGAATCGTTAGAATTTGCCAAATCATCTCGTTTCCTCGAAGAACTCACATTAACACTGGTCATCAGGGCAGTGCCTGAACCGATTTTCAGTGAATGTTGATATGATCATCAAGTGTCTAAACATTGGACATTTTGTTAGTTGTTGCGAGCTGCTGCTGTGCCAGTTATTCGTTTCTTGCTGTAGTTGCCAATGCTGAGCTTGCCGACGATGTGAATTCGATTTTGCCTTCTGCTGGGGTACCGTTTATTTCATCGCCATAAGAAAAATGAAATTTATCACAGCTTCTACTTCTTTTATTTCACTTCAGTCAGATTCTATGAAAATACTTCACATAGTCGAATCACAAAGCCAGAACATGTACAGCTCTGTGTATCAGACAGAAATAGTTTCTAGCACCAATGAACAACAACACCATCACCTCGAGCAGAAAGCTTTTCTGTGTCTGATAGTCGGCAAAGACGTTCAGTCAGTATTCAGCAATACACACTACTCACAAATGCATGCAACAATACACAGTACTTAGACTAGATCGCATTAAAGCTTAAATAAGTCACTACTTGTTGATTTTCACTGAACCATGTTCACAGTTAACATGCCTCTGGTGTAGCTTGACCTCCTTAATGGTGTTATGTTTACAGTCAAAAGCCAGGAAGAGATGAAACAGCGTATGAATGCCAGTAGCAAATGTCAATACAGTAGTTCTGCAAAATGACCACGTATTTCTGTAAGATAACATCCATACTACCAAGCCAAACAGCTTGCCTTCAAAGGACTGGGCCTGGACACTGAGCACCCAAGAAAAATAGCTTTCGTACTGGGATGTGCACTGTCATGACATGAGCGGATCAAATACTGGGGGCCCATGACAGGATTACACCCAAACAGACCAGAGCCTGACACTGTGTTTCCTAAAAACACAGTCTTCTGTTTGCAGCATGCACAGTCGTAGCACCATAAAGAAAGTACCTTCAGCTCAAGCATGTCTCCTCAAACCCATTCACCCACTCCAGGCCCAGCCTACTACTCCAGGCCTGCGCCCACTCAGCCCACCCAGCCTGCACCACTCACCTGCCCGTTCATCTGCCCAGCCCAGCCATCCTGCAGCCATAGCCTTCAGCACACCATAACACAACCGGCACAGGTGGTCATCTGTGTCGTGGTGTTCGCAGACTCTCATGGGATGTTGGCTGACGAGCCAAAGCAGATTTTCTCCAGGATGCAGAACATACCACCGACGGCAGCAATGATAGTCAGTGCTTTACGAGAGAAGGCCATGCCAACAGAGAGTCTATTTAGCAGTTACCAGTAGACAGAAGCTGCACTCCAATATTAAATTCTTCAGTCGCCAGAGCAGCTCATCATCACAGAACAGAAGTCAGTTCCACAGAGTAAACCACACTTCAGAGATTTGTGAGAATCTAGATTTTTAGGCAAATTATGAATAGCAAGCCAGTTTTTAGCTTTCGTCATTTATGCTGCATATTTGACATCTATCACTGTGTTTCCACAGCGTGTTTTGACATCTAAACTGAACAAGACAGGTCGTGCACATGGGAGATTTAAATGATTCGACACTAGCAGTGCAAAAAGTTGATTTGCAGTTGATCTTATCTTTTATTTGCTTCATCTTCCATGTCGTGAGTTTGCAGCAAATGATAGTAATAATGCACATTTGAAAGGTAAAAGTTTTATGATTAAGTTTTGTGTTAACATGCAGCATGAAGCTAGACCGGTGTAATGGGAGACAGCTAAATGAACACAAACATTTGTTGTCATCACATGATCAGCTTGACAGATTAAACACTGTTGCATTGTTGATTACCTTACTTAGCCAGTTTAATCAGGTCTGACGGTGTGGAACAAACATGAAGTGGCGCTTGGGAGTGAACTGGTCAATTTAATGACAGGTGAAGAGACTTCAGCTGAGATATACGCTAATATATCTGCAGCCCACACAGTTAGCTTTTGCATTCTTTTGCATCATTTGTAAAACAGTTATGATTACGTTGTTTGCTGATCTGAGCACAAATCGCCATTGAGAATAAAATTGTGTCTGTCTTGAAAATCAACATTTATAATGAGCCTGCATGCGCCAGATTTAGTTTTCACTTTCAGTTCGTCACACAGCCAGACAAATGTTAAAAATATCCATTTCAGCAGATGATATCAGGCACACTTACAAATTAAAAATTAGTTAAACTGAACAAAACGAGCGCCAACATTAGTCTTGTGTTCAATCACTTTTCGCGAAACACAAGTTGATAGTTTAGACAAGGTCAAACAAAGTTGTTAATGTTAATATTGCTGCAGGTTTTATTATATTTATTATATATTTTGATTATTTGATTCTAAAATAACAATGGAACAAATTTCTCAAAAGAAAAAAGTAAGTTACCGTAGTGCGGGCAGATTTAGCGTCACTTTTACCTAAAAATTACCAAACACTGTTTAACCTGTCGAGAAGCCTGAAATACTTTGCCATTTTAGCAGCGAGCACAGGTCACTGCACACTTCACCAGTAGCATTGCCAATAAAATGGTTGAACATAAGAGACAATATTTTTTCTGGAGCAGTAAATGCAGGGCAAATTATCATTTCATGGCTATATTAAAAGCCACAAAGAAAAGATGCTCAGATGTTACTACAACAACATTCGTAGCTAACAGCAATCAGCTATAGCTCATTCGCTCAACAATATGCATCACGACAGTTGCACACTTACTGATGTAAACAATGAGCAGAGTTAACGCTTTAGCATGTAGAGCAACAGCAGCAGGAGTCAGAGAGCGTGCTGTTCTTCGCAAATTATGTTACAAAGCTGTTTAAAGAGTACTGAGTGTGGATGACCAACAGATTAAAATTCACCAGTGTTCAAATCAAGCCAGCCTCTGAGTAAATGTTTCTGCACACACTTCTGTCAAGACACTACGCCCCGAGTTAAACAAACATCACATCAGACTTATTGCGGTGCAGGGGAAAGAACATCTGACACTGCAGCTGAGGTGTTTTGTTGATAGTCCTCATCTGCTTAAATGCGTTTTCAAATTTCACGTGTTAGCTAGTCAGTACAGTGAGTTTAAAATTGTTACCCTCACGGAAGAGAGTAACAGAACAAAGTAGAATAATGTAGCCAAAAACATGACTGTGGTTAGCTTGATGAAAACAGTGAGTTTGATTTTAGTAAGCTTCTGACAAATATACGCTTAACCAGCAGATTACTGACTTTCATTTAGTATCTCGTGCCTGCTATAAAGAAACATATTGTAAAGAAAGGCAAATAATAGTGCTAGATCTCTACTGTTTACTTTTTATTTTGCTCGTAGACAGGGTAGCCTCTGCTGTAAGCTGGAGAACCTTGTTCAAATTATTGCTAAAGATATTACATCAATGTAAACAAGACTGCCAGGACAGAACTGCAGGTGTGCAACAATACATACACACAATAATCACCAGTATTCAGCAAAGTCTCACAGGCAAATGGTACCAAATACTGCTTACAGCGCCAGATATTTCGAGTCTGTGTTAGCTCCTAACACACTGGGAGCCTCAGTGTGCCACTAAAATATGTTTATCTCTTCATTTGTTCACCTGCCGTGACAGTTTATAGCACACAGTAAGCCAGTCGCAAATGGGGACGGGTCACAGTTTGTCAACCCATGGTCATGTGCAATGTGTTATCACAAGTCGCCATAGAAAATAAAATACACGACCATTTAAATAGCAGCAGGTTGGATGAGACCAGTCAAAGAAATAGACTTGTCCATGTTTAGCAGTGTACACCTGAGCTACTTCATGCTTAATTGGGTTGACTAGTGGTAATGCTCTCGACAAGACAGTCAAAGATAACATAGATCACTTAAATCTTCTTCAGAAGAAACATGCACATCTCCAGATACCAAAACATGTGGGAAGACTGATTTCTTAACCACTTGAAATGGATCGCAGTTTAAAAATCAGACGCATTTCACACACGTACAAAGCTTCATTCGGAATTGCAATCCAAGATGACCCTTCTGAAGAGTGTTTTTCTAAAAATGTGATCTATCTTTGCTTATCTTTTATTTGTCTTGAAAGCATTTGTAGAGGGCATTTACACCTGGTCAACAGATAAAATGCATGAGAGGCCAGGTGTACACCCTTAGAGCCTTGGATAGAAGAATCTAATTTCTTGTCTTGGCCTCATCCAACATACATATACAGCCCAAATGACAATAGTAATTTTATTTTTTTCTATGACTGCTACACGTTATGGCATAACATTTGCATAATTCCAGCCTATGCTGTATCGCTAATGGCCTCGAACAGCTTGACCAGTCCACAGACACATAATTTTACCGACGACTGCTGTGTGTTATAGACCAATCACAACAGATTGGGCAAAATGAGGGGTATTACTAAACACATATTTGAGAAACAGAAAACTTTTGCAAAAGACTCCCAAAATAATATTAGAATGCTTACACGTGGCATAACACGGGCACTTTAACATGGCTTTATTTAAACTGGAGAATATTTAATTTTATAGCCTATTATGGGTTGTTGAATGCTTGAATCTGATTGGCTAAATCAGCATTCTAATGTGAGATTATTTTTACACACGTGTTACAGTAGTCTTGCAGTGTCTTGGACCACATTACAGTTCTGTATCACTTTGCCAAATAATTTAATTCAAAGGTTCTTCCAGCTACAAAAGAAGAACAAAAACCCACAATCACAACAGGCAAAATAAAGTAAACAGTAGGATACAAATACAAATTATTTACTTATTTTTGCTACAAAATTATGTTTTTTATTTATTTTCCACAAGTTTATATGATTTTAGGGTTCAAATGAAAGTCCAGTAATATACCGGTTGGGCCAATGGTAGTAAAACCCTCAAAATCAGCTCTTTGTTTTCATCGTTATTCTAGTCCATGTTGCTTTGAATGCCAATGAGTTCTGCTGACCCTGCCCTTCTCTTCCGTGGGGTGAAAGCAGATTTTTAAACTGCAATACTGGCTAACTAGCACATTAATAAGAAAGGAGATTTGCAAAAAAAAAAAAAACTGCATTAGGCAGATCGGGGATTCCATCCAACAAAACACCTCAAACACTTAATTGTAGATGTTCTTGTCTTCCCCTGCACCGCAATCGTCACAGTGGCAGACCGATGACAGCTCACTCAGGGCAGGTCTAAGGTAAGATAGTTTGTTAATCAACAACTATTGTGGAGGGTCTGTGCAGAACTCATTTTGATTCAGAACAGCCTGATTTGAGGCACTGGTGGATTTTTATTACAGAACGGGATGTGTACACACACTTCCAACACACATGCATGTTTAGACAACTTGCAACATGAATTTGCATTCGATGACCCTTTAGGGAAAGAACACTCTTTTCTCTGTCCCTTCAGACATACAGCACGCCACCACATGAAACTCACATGCATAGAAACGTTATCACTACTATGATGATTTTTTTTTTTATCAGTAAAATAGTTAATGCAAGCTGTGTGATATTTATGGCACTGTTGTTGAGCAGATGAACATAACAGTTTTGCTGTTAGCGGTACAGATGCTGTATCCACTTACTTGGTAGACATACAGACTCAGGTAATTAAATGCTCTTTCTCTCTCTCTCTCTGTATTTAATTAAACTGTGTAATGAGAACCACTATAGATGATAAGTTTGTCCTTCTGCATTTTTTATAACTCCAGAAAATGTTAATTCTTATAACAAAAATATATCGTGATGTACTGCATTTGTTGAGTGCTTGTGCAAGTGTGGTGATACTGAGCCATTCTGTTATGTGTCTCCTTAACTAAAATGTAAGCTCTTTTTCAGGCTCTCATTGCTAAATAACCCAAATGTGTCCATATTTGGCCCCAGAGTTATTGAATTTTTTATAAAAAGTGATTAATTAAAAGGGCAAGTGAAATCCTTGCTCACTTGCATGGACAAACCATAGTCCTGGTGTACAGGAGGACTGGGCGGATCTGGCTAGTACACAAACTGCAATGCCTCTAATGTAAGAGGCCTACAGTGCTAAAGCTTGTGACTGGAAGATCATCTTTGCAGAATGAGATAAACTACAGCACTCAAAGGAGCTCCATTTTCTGGACTGCTACCAAGTCCTTCATAAGTTTAACTCCATTTTTTCTTTTGAGAATTTTAACCTATTGTTGTTTTAGAGTCAAATAATAAAATATATAATAAATATAATAAAACCTGCCTTATTGTTAACAACAATAACTTTGTTTATAGGCCTTGTGCTAAAATAATAGCCCTAATGACTTCACCGGAAAATTATGATTAGACAGATTACAAAAATAATGTTGTGCTTTTCGTTTTTTTAATGTTGGTACCCGCTTGAAAAGTTAATTTTTGTTTAGTAAGATTAGCACAAAATTCCTTTTCCTACAGCCTGACACTATCCAGCATCCCTGTTTTTTTAAGAAATGGATATTTTCCCAGATGGAGGCAGCATTTCATCACAGCCATGTGGCAGGCCTGAACGAATTCAGCTCCGCGCAATGCAGGGCTCATTATAAAATGTTGATTTTCAAAGACAAAAGAACAGCATTGCACACACACACACATTCTCAATAGCGGTTCAATTCAATACAGATCCAAACAAAAATAAACATGAGGAAATCATAACTTGACACACACAACACCTCAAATGAGTCACAAAAGAAAACTGAATGCAAAAACAACTAGCCCATTACAGACACACAGGATATATTATTTAAATGCGCTGAGCATCTCTCAATAAGTCTCTTCACACCCAATCATTAAATTATTAGTTCACTCCAAAATTTTAATTCTGTACTATTTACTTCACCCTCATGTTGTTCCACACCCAGAAGACCTTTAATGCGCATCTTCAGAACACAAATTAAGATATTTGATGAAATCAGCAATGCAACTGGAAATGTTCCCAGGTGTAGAAATGCAAAACAGTTCATGACATCAGTGGCTCGTGATCAGTTTTGTGACGCTACAAAATAACATAATTTTGCTTTTAAACATTCTTCCTCCGAATTACATTTTCCAGTCAGCTACTAAACCATGCTAACATTATTCCTACACAAAAACTGAAAATCATAAAACTTTTGCTTCAAAATGTGCAGTAATTTTCTCATTTGCTACTTAAATCTACAACATAAAATTAACAAATAAAGATCAGATCAAGCACAGAATCAACTTCTGCACTGCTTGAATTGTGGGCCAGATCAGACAAATATACATGTATATCTAGAAAAATCCATTTTAAAGTATCTATTGGTTTAGATGAAAGTAATATCAAAAACCACCTGTAACTAGACCAGTAACTAGAAAGTGTGCATTCAAAACTAATCAAATGTGCAATAAAGTAAATTGACTTAAAACAAAAAAACTGAAGCACTGTCCATGAATTTTGCCCAAAGTCAAGATTCTCACAAATTCACAAAAGTGTGGATTACTTGTGTGTTGAATAGAATAAAAGACGGTTTTGTTTATTCACTGCTTCTGTATTCCCAGACATTATGATTTCTGGAAGCAACTCTAATATTAGCGCTGGATGGTATAGGGTCTAACATGTTGTTGATTTATTAAGGTTATGCAATGCTTTCATCCTTACTGTGTTCTTAAAATGGGACTCACCATTTAGTGTGTTGGCAGCAAACGCCATTCCTTAAAGCACTGGCTATCAGTTTCCTCCTACCGTCAGTGGTATGTTTTCACCACATCTCTACCAGTCTCCACTGCATTGTGTGTGTGGCTGAGGATCCTTTGTTCTCTCATGGCCTGTCAACCCAGCAGCTCCACCATGATTGGCAAGTCCTACTTGGTTCCTGACCAGATGGTGCACACCATGCCAGTTTGCATGGTACTGAAGATGCAGAAGGATATGTACAGGGATTGCTCTATTGGTCAGTAGCAGATAGATAGATAGACAGGCAGACAGACAGAGGTCATAAGAGACAGACAGACAGATAGAGGATAGATAGATAGATAGATAGATAGATAGATAGATAGATAGATAGACAGACTTTGGGAGACAATGCTTAATTTTAAGTACTTTCTTTTGTTCAGTCTTAGTTTTGCACATTTAATGCATACCTTCAAAATAGAAGACTGTGTTTTAGGAGCACACTAGACCCCTGTAGACATGGTTGTCTTTCTGTTTAGATCCATATGTAATCATAATCATATGGAAAACCACTTGTGTGTCAAAATGATGTCCTTGTGCACAAAGTGCACATCCCAGATTTTGGAATATTTTTCTCAAGACAAGGTCTCAGGTCCAGGTTCTGCTTACTCACAGTCAGCTGAAGTGAGAGAAAACTGTTTATTACATTTGAAATATGGATATTTATCTTACAAAAATGCATTGAATTGCCACAGGGGCCTTATTTCACCCCTGGAGCCATACATTTTATTATGGATGCTACTTTATTTCATACACTTTATTTCATGTCTTCTGAACTTTTGACAATAAACACCAACTTTACTCCCATTGTAAAAGAAGAAAGTCAACACACCTTAGACGCTTTGAAGGAATCCAACCTAGTAGACATAGTAAGACCTGGTTCAGGTGTGTTTAATTAGCAAACCTGGTGACCCCTGGCTTAGCAATGCATTCCAAGTCTTCTGAATCTATAAAGTGTGTATGTGTGCATACAGTATTTACAATTAGGTAGTGTGTAGAAGATATTGCAAACTGTTTAAAAAGCAGATATTAAACATTGCAGTACTGGACATAAAACACGGATACTTCACATTCCTAGTTTCTTTACAGGCTTTAGTAAACTCTGCATCTCGGGGGTGTTCTCATAGCATCAACCAGTGACACATCTTGAGTGAGACATTTGTTGTCTATTTAGTTACTAGAATCATTGGTTGCATTATTTGTTTCTGTGTATTCAATGTTAGAACAGTACATGTTTCTGGCTTAATCCTATAATGATTCATTTCAATATGGCATACATGTTTTACTAGAGTGTTTTCATAGGATCTGTTTTTAAATGAAATAAAGAGAAAAGAAGAAGCAGTTTATTATTGTTTATTTTTTCTGGCTACAGAGAACAACAATTTTTTTAAAGAAATAAAATCAGAAAATTCATATCAACTTGTCAGCAAATTTCAGCATTGGAACTACCTTAAACAGATAACAATAACAATAATAATGGTAATAATAATAAAATGTCCAATGTTTAGAGACCACGTGAAATATATCCAGCAATTCCAAATGATGCAATTAGAGAAATCAGTTCAGGGTTTCTCCTGATTGTTAGTGTTAATGCTGAGGTTCTCTAGAAGCAGAGTGGAGTTACAGCAGTTCTTGGCAGTTTATATGTTAAGCACGCATTGTTTCTACAAGAAAGGCTAAATTGAGGACGAATAAATCAGCTTTAGACCCAACTCACCCAGTCTGTCTGAGTTCCTGGCTGTGATGGCTACACCCTGAAGCTTCCATAAGCCTGCTTTGATGTCCACTTTAGTGCTGGTGGGTCCCCAGTCCATGGGGTAAATATAATCAGCTGATTCATCCATTCTAGCTTCTCTTATTTGTCGGAAATGAGTAAAACCAAGCTTTTGGCTAAGACAGAGAAATGAATAAAAATACATCATGACAAAATGATACTTGCAACTTATATATAGAATAAAATGATCATTTGTTTATAATATCATACCCGACTTTGGCAGTGGTGGTAAGTGGTGAATGCCCACTGGCATTGCCAAACTCCTGTTTCTCCTGCTAGCCTGAGGTCCCACCAGTGAGCAAAAGTTTGTGGCAAGGTATGGCCTGAGTAGGGTTTTCTGTGGTGGGATGTTGAGCAGCATGGCCATGTCTCTGACTGAAAGCAGGTTCCAGAATCTGAAGGAAATACAGTCAACTTTATATATTACGTATATTTCACTCAAATAGTCATGCTATTTATTTTGTAATGTTACAGCGGGAAGTAAAATCCATTTGTTTAATGTGATCAACTTAGATGCACTTAAAATACATACACATCACATACATAAAATAGTTAATAGTTTGTGACACTAAAATAAGCATCTTAAAAACAAACAAATCATGCTTGTTAGCCTTTTAGTAAAATATCAAATAGGGATTGAGAGTAGCATTGTGCAGAAAGTTAGCCACAAAAATGATCCGCTCCTATGAGTACCCAGTATTTGTCTTCAACTCTGTCCTGCAATGTGCTAATGTAACTGTTCAACAAAAACTGTTCCAACCAGAAACAGAAACCAATTGCATGAATTCAGACAAAACATATCACCCAAACAAACTACCTGTAAAAACTGCATGTACCCTAAACTTTAGCATTTTAAAGTTGATTGGATGCAATTGGAAAGTTCAAGATTAAAAACTACCCACAGCATTATTTTTGAAAAGCACCACACAAGTGCTTAACCCATTTTTCAATATTGTAGTTTGCAAGTAGTTTGCAGTCCTAACTGCAAAAATAAAATGGAATAAGTTATTGTAATACGAGAAATTCCTCACATACACTTATAAATTTCTTAATTTGATGCCTTTGTTTCTCCTCTATCTTGTCCTCTTTCACCCGTTTGTTGTCTAGTAACATTTGCTATCACATGGTTTCTTGCCATTATCCCTATTTGGATTACCTTGTTTTGTATAAATTACCCGCCTTTGTCCTTGGCTCACTTGTTATGACAGATTCAATAAATACAATACAATGAATCTAGAAGCTGTCCATCTTCCTTCTAACCCAAGAAAGATCAAGAATGAAGTCAAAGGGCTACCTGAATATACTGAATGCACCTTGTTATACCAGTAATGGATTTCTTCCCTGATGGCAAGGGCATATCCCAAGATGACAAATGCCAGATTCATTAAGTTCAGATTGAAAAGAGTGTCTGTGGCATGATAAATATTTTTCACACATAGATTAAGAATTATAGGAGTCCACAGATCTAACTGAGAATTTTAGGACATTCTGGAGAAGACTTTAAGCAGTCCTCAAACCAGATCTTGGTGAAAATAAATGCAGCTCTGGACAGGAATAAATGTTGTGACATTATAGAAGCTATCGAAGATTGCAAATGCATAATCAAAGCTAAAGTGCTGGTCTAACTTAAATATTGTAAAACCACAAAGTTAACAACCAGGAGGGATAGTATGTCCTGTGGTTATCATAGCAGCAATAACAGATTAAAATGATTAATACAGGTTTTGGTGGCCCAGTGGAATTCACAGCAGTTTCACTTTCAAAACAGACACATGCTACGGACAGAAAAAGGACTTTTATTAAATCTTAGTCAAACCTTAAATTAATGAAAATATGATCACCGCACTCAATGAACAGCACTATGCAAAGAAGCGGGTTGTTATTTAAAAATGAATCATTGAGAAAATAGGTTTGCAAATGTTGTGCAATGCTTTTGACCTGTAGCGCATGTCAACCTATTGTCGGGGGACTACTAAAACCTAAACATGAACCATTCATAACCCATAATAAAAATAACATTTTAACATCATTAAACTTGTGCACAATATGAGTTCTCCAGTTCAGATTCTGCTTTGTAGATCAAAGTCACTTAAAGGGGTTATAATGACTGATTTCAACTTTTCCTTTCTCTTGGAGTGTTACAAGCTGTTCCTAAGATCCCTAGCGCTTGCAAAGACTAAAGTTTCAAACCAAAGAGATATTCTTAGTGAAAGTTAAGCACTTGTCCCCACCTCCAAAACAACTTGCTAAACAGGCCCTCACATCTCTACGCCACCGTGTGGGTTTATTTTGATGTTTACTGCAGGAGTCATTATTCTAGGAGAAAAGCTGTGTTGCCGGTGCCATGTTCTGAGACAATGTTTCGTTGTAAAAGTGAAACTACTTGTTTGTGGCTCATAAACTGATAACTAGAAATCGCTTTAAGTAAAATAAACAGTTTAACCCAAATATTAAAGGTGTTTAGCGTATTTAAGGACTTATTCCAAACCTGAAGAACAGCCTATGCTAGTTGTGCACAGAGACTACAAAGCAAAGAAATTACAAATCTGCAAGGACAGTCTGGCACTTCTGACTAACACCCTGGGCAAGTTGGGTTTTCTTATTAAAAGAACCTGCTACTTACTATTCAAACGTAAGTTTTGAGTAGTGTAGAGCAGTTTGTTTGTTGTTGTTTACACAACACTGCAACATGACGCATAAAAATGGTACTAAGTCATTATAATTGGTAATTATGTCCCCACTGGATGCTTAATACCAAATATTTTTAGAACAATGAGTTTTGTACATATTGACCTCTTCAGGAATGATGTAACAGTATGTAGAAAATATTGTGTCTTTTAAACCTTAAATTGCATAAACACATTGCATTACACCAAATAATAATAAAACAATGTTCTTTTTTAGCAAATATCATATGACGCTCTTTAAATGATTCCAGATCTTACAATTTTTTTCTTTGTTGATAAGAAATACATTGAATGTTTGTTGATGAATAGACAGAAAATGTACACACTAATCAGTTGAATGTAATATGAATTCTACAGTTGCTTCTTTCTCAGCTTACATAATTATAACTAATTATAATTAGTTTTGCTACAGCCAATCCACCCTAGATCAAATATTGTCATATTTGGATAGACAGGTTTTTTCCAGTCCTAAATAAAAGTGTTGCATCAGCTTTTAACCAATAGATGTTAATGAAGAGACTGCATATTAGAAATTATTTCACGGTTGGATTGGGAAATTCTGTTATATACATGACATACAGAGTGCATTTAATGTGTGGGGATGTTGAAACTCATTAGTAGTAGTATTTTTAATGACATGAAAGCGACTCACAATAAGGCTCTCCTCGTGAACTACTGCCTCTGAGGTTTGGAGCGTATTCAGCCAAATTCACCGACCTCAACCACTCCATCACACGATGGTTGGACCACTGCACCACCTCAGAGGAGATACAATGATCTGCAATCGCTTGATCAATCAATCAATCGAAATATAGTCTTTCAGTGTTCCAAGCTTATGAGAAATGGTGAGTTTTTAATCAGTAATTTGTCTTACTTCATCTCCTGGTCATGCCTCAGGTGCAGTTTGGGTTAAACTTGTTAACGTGGAGAACATGGATGGCACATTTAATGCCTTCAGATGATGGAGCTGACTGGAGACTTCAAGAACAAGAGATCGCTCTGTGAAAAGAAAAATCAGTTTCTAAAGGGTCAACATACATTTTTTCAAATATATAGTTACACTGCATTTTTGACGACAGGGATCGAGGCAACTTACCACTGTTAGTACTGTAGCATGCGCCATCAACCTTGCTTTCATAGAACTGACTTTGTACTGTGGTAAACCACATCATCCAGCCAACCTTCAGATGGAAAACACATGCATTTATTTCAACACTGTTAGTTTTTTCTTTTCTTTTTCTTTCAAATAGCAATTGTTGTATTTCCTTCAAACTTGTGAAAATTGTATTAGTAGTAGTAGCACGCACGCAGGACCCAGATGTGATCCAGTTCTGGAAGATTTCTCCATCGCCTTTGTTACTAAAAGCTCTTGAGAGCCAGTTGCAGCTTTTCTGCAGAGGATGTTTAATACAAATCTCCTGTTGAAAACAGTGCATACTAGTCATGTAAACTGTACTTCTTTTAGTGAGGCTTTTATAGAACAGTACATGTTTGTGGTTGTACAAAAATAATAAATGATATAAAAACAAAAAACAATTTTTATATCATGCAGATCAATATACTCTTACTGGTAACACTTTACTAAGTGTACATGAATAATGATACCATTCCCAAATTAAAACTTACTTATCACTTGCTAATGATTATTAAAGATGTTAAATAATTATGAAGAGCTTATGAAGAGCCATCAAATAGTCATAAAGTTTCATGCATATTTCATATATATATATATATATATATATATATATATATATATATGAAAGAGGGAGAGAGATGTGAATTACTGCATTAACTATCAAACATGTACTAACATGTAGTTAAGGCTGCTGTTATTCATACGAATCCGTAGGACTCCACTCACAGTTAAAAATAGCTCTTTGTTCATAATTAGTAAACACCTTAATAGTTAATATGCAATGAATTAGTAAATATTCATGTACCCTCTTATTGTAAAGTGTCACCCTACTAACATTACCCATAGGCAGCAACATAACCAAAATATAAAATGATACCTTTCTTTGGTACTCCCGCGAGAGTGGCAGAGAGGAGGGTTTGTCCGCATCCACCCACTGACGCAAGCCAAAACTGACATATTGTATCAAACCAATGTCCTTCCAGCCAACCAATAACCTGTTTCTGTCATTCATTTAGAGAAAGGTGTGTGTGCGCTTAATGATGACAAGATAATAAGATCAGATTAATAAACTGTTTTTATCCTTCAAAGTTTATTGCACATCTGGCCCTGTCTGTTTATGAAGGAAACTTTATCGATGAGCCCAGAATCCGTCCGTGTTAGCCGAGGCCCTGCTGTGGCCCTGAAGCCTCCTCTCTTTTAAAACTGGAGGCTCAATGTCATCTGACAGTACACCAGTCCTCTTCATCCTCAATACAGACACATACAGTCAGATGCTTGTTGTTCATTGGTTGCACACAGAAACAGGAAAGTAACTAGCATTTTTATCATTTAATGTTGCAATTGCCCTTGGTCATAATCTACCACTTTCCTCCAAAGTTTGCGTATGCTGCTATTTTTTGACATTTTCTGTAATATTGCAGGAGACTGCTGGCCAGAATCAACTCCAGAAGACAATCGAAGAAAGGTCAGAATTGGTCGTGTTCTTCATTTTCTGTAATTCCTTTGGGGGGAAAAAGAAATAATAATCGCATAAACAAAAAGTTGGTACTTATTTCAGAATGGCAAGTATCATAAACCAGTAACATAATGCTATTTCTCGTATATCAAAAACGAAATCTAATGTTCATTCATACAATGGGCTTAATTTCATGTATGAATGCATGAATGTGTATGTTTTTTATTTACTTAGTACCAGTAAACAGAAAGACAACATAAAAATCATATAGACTTACATCGGACAATAAATCAATTAATGAATACATGCATGGTTTTATGCATTCTTATGTTTCATAAATGCAGCAATGTAATTTATCAGAGTTGTTTCGATGAGTACTTTCGTAAAGTGTGATTAACTACTTCATTAATGAAAATGAATTGCATAGCTTTCTCGCACAAGTGACAAAGCATATGTTCAAAGACTGGAAACTGTTTTTCACAGACAAGAGTCCAATCCCATGTTAATATCTGTTAATGCTTAAGTGCTATGGTATATACTATTTTTTCAATTCCTTTTACAAACTAGAAGGGATTGAATTTATTTTGCAGTAATCAGATACAGAACAACATAGGAGTGGTACACTGCTAAAAATAAACTTAATATTTCTTTAAAAGTCCAAATGGTAAACAGGAGAAAAGATTACCAGGTATTTGCCCTATTTCACAGTTTTAGTTATGATTTACACATCGTGAACGCATATGCAGTTACCAGAGACAAAGGACTTTCTGTTCACTGTTTTTGTTTTTTGTCTTCAGTACTATTAGCTCATTGTTGAGATTTAAATGAGTGTAATGAAAGCATAAAGTTATCGAAGCATCAGGAGACTAACAGAGCAGGTTTTCATAGGCCTGTTCTCCAGTCTCTGCTTGTCAAAGCATTTAAGTATCTGGCAATGATTTGCCCCTTCAGTCAAGCTTCGGTTACAGGGTGGGTCCTGCCAGGTGGGGCCCATATGATAGCTTTGCTTCCTGGATGGAGACCCTTTCATTAGAGTCAACTAAAGGCATGGGTTTTATGAATGGTAGAAGTGGTTTTGCTCCAAAATAGTGGAGAAAAATTATACATATATATCACTTAAATCAGTTCTAGAAAAAGGTCCACATGGACCAGACCATGCCAATAGTCAAATTATGCAGAATTACCTGGAAAGCTACCTGCACAATCAGAAATGTAAATACTAAATTATTGCTGGACAGGCTTAAAGAATCAGCAGTGTTTTCAACATTATGACAAGATACTAAGTAAAGGATATCATAATAAGGTCGATGTCTTCATCCTTTGTTCTCTATGGTCCTCTCTGATCTGATGTGTCACCGACTCAATTTCTCTCCCTTTTCTGGGTGACTCAACACCGTCGTGGGAGTGTCAATGTTTGTTATCAGCTGCTGAGTCTATACAAATGGGTGAGAAGTAGTGTAAGTAATGCTGGGTGCTGCAGACATCTTTAATACGTGTTTAATCTTCAAAGCTTCAACATTAAACCACTGCCAATAACAACATGACCATGATTTCAGTTATGCTGACTTATTTAGTTTTAATTTACCTAGAAGATGAGTAAATATGATAACAGATTAATAACTTAAGACAATGATTTACACTTCCTCTGAAAGAACAGGCTTTACCAGTTTTTCCATCCACAGCCTAAAAAAATGAGTATTATCACAAGAGTAGACCTTCAGAATTTAAACATAATTTTTTTAAGCTCTGTAAACCACACACACACAAACGAAATAAATACTCCCCACATTAGCTATCAACTGCAAATAAATTAAACTGGTTGTTTTGTGCTAACCTTTGTGCTGAGTCGCCTTCAAATTCTTCCATGCTGATGGACCTGAAGAAATAACATCAATAGTTATATGTGACACGTATTCTACTGTTTGAAATGAGGTTTGCTTATGGCAGATGCTGTTACCTGGAGGTTTGCATCTTTCTGGAGAAGAAACTGAAGAAACAGCAGAGGGATGAGCTACTAAAGGTCAACTTTATCAGAGACAAAAAAACAAGTTCAGATACACTCAGGAAATGGGGTTTCATCAGCCACCATACTCCTGAATCTGCACACACACACACACACCTCAGCATGAGATGTGTATGTGTTAAAGCTCATCTTTAGAGTCCCCGCTTGTTTTCCATCTTCGCTATTCTGCTGACTTGACTTCTGGGTCTGAGGAAGGCACACTTAGGTATCATTAAGCTATAATTTTGAAAAAAAGAAATATATTTAAACTACATTTAGTTCATAAAAAGTATAATTAAAATCTAGTAACACTGACATATTTCTCAAGACTTACTGATTACGAAATATTCAAAAATAAAATCTTTATTGTATAACACACATTTCTTAATGCCATGCCTAATATGTGCCTAATATGTCATTACTGATGACGATTTTATACACTTTTAATAATATCAGCCTTTAAATGCAAGATATTTAATAAAGTATACCCAAAGTACTTAAGTATATCTTTAGTTAGTCTACACAAATCAAGTGCATTGATTAAAGTACAAAATGAGTCATTCACACAAAAGACACACAACAACTAAGGCTTAAATAAATATGTTGTAATGTTTAAGAATTTACCTTGTATTAAAGTCATGATGTCATTCATTTGTCTGAACTTGCTGAGGAGGAGAGTGAGCTCTTCATTCGGACGATCCTGGAAAAACAGACAAAAACACCAAATAATAAATTAGATCAATGCCACATAAGGCAGTCTCTGCCACAGGTTCTATAAGTATTTGGCACACGCTCGTTCTGACTTAGGTCCATAAACATGCTGGCAGTGTGAAGAACAAAGGGTCCAGTGTGCTTAAATGATGTAAATGATGAGGAGAGAGTGTTGACACAGTAAACTATAATTTGAATTTTTATTAGTGGCCATAACAATTATAACAATTATGGATTTTATGTGTTATTTATATATTGTTGTTTTAACGACAAAGACGCAACTTGCCTTTCATCATTTGATGTAATAAGCATTCCATTCTGTCTTCAGCCTTTGTAGCTCCTGATCTGTTGACAGACAATTTATGGGACAACCATGCATAAATTCAAGACCTGTAGAATGTTTATGTGTCGAGTAACTACAGTCTAGAATTTTCATAAACCCCACAAATATTTAAAATCTACTTTGAAAAAGCCAATTAAAGTATACAGTCATGGAAAATTTTTACTTTTACTTTTCCAAGGAAAGCCAAGCGGAGCAATAGTGGTTATGGCTTTATTTTAGAGTCACCAGTTCACAAGACACTTACACAGGCATGGGTTTATAGGGTCACATAAAACAATGAAAACAAGTGGAGAACTCATGCGCAATCAAATGCAGAGATTGGTTTTATGTACGCAGATGAATTTGGCATTTATCTTTTCTAGCAAATTATGTAATTTCTGAATATAAACAAGCTTACGCTATGTTAAAAGTCTCTCTGTATATTCTCTAATGGTGAGTGAATGGTAGTAAGGAAAAGAAGCATTGTTAATTTCGACTAACACATAAAAATACACACATATGGCAATTACTAATAGTAGCTGTTGACACAAAGGCCTTGAAAAATACATCAGTCAATCACTAATGGCAAAATCTAAAAGCAAGGAAGTTTTCAATGGCCAGGTAATGTGATAAAATGTAAAGGCTAAATGTGTAATTTTCAGTGCCAATTATAACAGCTCAAAGGGGAAGAATAATGCAAGAATAATGAGAATGCTCCTGAAATTTTGTGCTGTCACTGCATGCACTATATTTCCTTCTCCCCATTAATAAGGTATATTCTATAAAGTCTGCAACATCAGCCATGCTCTTTAGAAACTCTCTGCAGAAGCAGTAAGTCACTTTTAGTTATGCTTTACCTACTACTTCAAATCCAACCAACAATATCCATATGCAAAAAAACTGAATGCATGTACTTCCTGAACTCGCTGTCTGTAATTAGTCGACAAACGCCTGCAAAGCCTGCAGCATGCTTTCATAGTTTTTTCTGGAAACCCTCCACCTCCCTCAGTTCCACCTTTTATAGATCTGCTACAGGCTACTTTTATACATTTTGTGCAGCAGCAGTATGTTCTAAAATACCATGGCAATTGTGTCGCCATATGCATTGGCAGTAGCAAGTTCCTGTACTTGTTGAAGCAGCAGCACACCTACAACTACACCACAATCAACAGCGCATGTCCTGATATTGCTGAGTTTATGTGTTCCAAATGTTAATCCAAAGATTTTTATTTTATCCATATCATACACCTAAACCTAACCTCACCCATGAGTAATACCTAAAATCATAGGAAATGGACAGACGAATGACACTGATGCGCAAGCCTCAACTTCACAAAATTATAAACAACAGCTTAAAATCTGGTTGACCACAACGTCACACTCAGCAAGAACTCAGCAATTCAGCAGCAGTGGGGTAGCAGATCTTTTTCCATCAAGACTAAAAATAACATTGTCATATCAATCACTAAGCTAAAATGTTCTGAAAGTTGTCATGATTGAACTATCACTTTTACTACTTAGCCAAGTGCACAGAGCTGTGGACAAACATCTCAAATGTGGTAAATATCAGCCTATCTCTAATAACACTAACAACTAAGTAGACACAGCTGTGAAAATACAATGAGCTAAATTGCCTTTAACATTAGTATTGACTGCATCAGGCAGGTCTTTAGATGGATTTGAGAGAAAGAAAATTCTTTCTGCTTGTCTATTATCATCACTGGAGCTCTGGAGAGCAGCTGAGCCTGTAGACTCTCTTATCTCAGAAGTTCTTACAGCTCAACAGCTGCTGTAAACTCATGATCTCTGCCTGAGAAAGTGGAAACACTTATTATGATGTATAGCCAAAAATAATCTATTAGAATAATTAGCATTAAAATAAGTCATAGTATGTTTACAAGAGACAGCAAGGACATTACAGAAAGCAGAAACTTTTCTACATTGTCCACAGTTGACCACAAGAGTACACTAGAAGATAGTCTGTGAAAAACAGCTTTACAATTACATTTGTGTAGTAGTACTGTGTCACCTTGAGCTTGCCATACTGCATCTTTCTCCTGTTCCAGCTCATCAACTCTATGTTTGGAGCATCTTGAGCTCCTGGAAGCAGGCTCTGTATACTAACACACACACCAAAATCAAAAGTGCAAAATTATAAATATAGATTGTAAAACATTGGTTTACTATGGTCACTTCAGCAGGGTTGTTCTAATCCTGCTTCTGGAGAAATATCTTCTGGTGTCACATGTACTGTATGTGTTCAAGTCTGATTAGTTTGTTTAATAAAAGCTCAATATTACACAAATAGATCCCAAGCTGAGTACTACTCTTTTAGAACCAGCTGTGACTCCAGTAGAGCTCTGGTTCAACCTACATCAAAACACCTGTCTTAATTAGCTGGTTCAGGTATGTTTGAGTACAGTAGGGTAGAAAAACAGGAACTTTTCAGGAAGGTGGATTTGTGGAACAGGATTGGGCACCCTTTCAGCAAACAATAGAAAACGTTTGTTTTTTGTTTTTTTTTCAAGCAATTTAGACGTAACCACAGCTCAAAAACTAGAGATACAGAAACTAAGTCGATTCAAATCTTCACAGTAAATATATGTTTATGCACCACCAATCAAGACCTTCCCAGAACTTCTTAAACGTATGCTAGTGTATAAATCCATTAATTTTGATTTAAAAATTAGTTTAATATTTAATTTAGATGTAGAATTACATTATACAAAAACAGGACTGCTCAATCTAAAATGTACTTTTAAGATGGCATTGGGAAAGAATGATATGGGATTTGTAATCTAGAACATAGTAATAATTTGTCTGAAAAGAATATGCATTTTAAAAACAACAATAAATAAAGCACGGACTAATTCAGTTACACAGCTTATGATACTAGGTTCACCCTGCTGAAAACTGCTAAAACCTTGGCTGACTGGTTTTAACCGGTTTCCCAGTATGGTCTTAGCTGGCTTTAAGCTGGTCACAGGCATTTTAAAGTGTTTATTTTCACACCAGTCTGCCAGGCTGGTTTTTGCTGGTCAGGCTGGGAGACCAACTAAAAACCAGCTACTTCCAGCTAAACCAGCTAAGACCAGTCAACCAGCCTAGGCTAGTTTACAATGTTTTTAAGCAGGGTAAAATGTAAGCAAAAAACACAATGCCTGAAAACGTTCATTCTAAACATTGTATACAAAATGTTCAAATGTTCAGGCATTTTACTGAATATGCAATTTTTTGCAACCACATGCTCACAACTCTTTAGAGTATTATACAATCAAATACAGTTTTAGCAGACATTACAGGCAGTCTACCAATACTTTAGTGACTGAAAGCTGACATGAATTTACAAAGTTACTTATAGTCAGCGGACATCTAAAATGGACTGTCAAAAAAATATTACCAATTTGTGCACCAATTCATAAGCATAAACAATGTTTTTAATGCCTGTCTTAAACTGTGTCAGATACAATAAGGTGCTACACTTTCTATTCCACAGTGACCACAGTTCCATAGTGTTTTCTATGTGTTCAGGTCTCAGACCCACCGCTGGCTTTTTGGATCAGTCAGAGAGGCATGTGCTGGCTCACCACCACAACCTTCCTCTGGGACCATCTCCGCTGGTTTTCTTGAATCTTACTAGAGATCTCCGTCGGTCTCTACACATCTGCTCCTAGCTCGCTAATCAGATTCATCACACTCTGTCAGAAAGGAATAATAGGGAAGAACAGATAAGAAGGTAAGAGAAAGCGGAAAGAATGAATTATGGGAAGCAGATGACATGCTGGTGGTTTCCTCCTGTCTGTGTTCTTCAGGTAGCTTGAATACTATATCACTTAATCATTTGTCTTCTTTTGTGTTTTTTTAGATGTACCCTGATATATCCTTTCCTCGTGTGCTTTTTTCTTCCCAGCCATTATCAATCATGCATGGTAACACTAAAAACAACATATTCATACTTAAATATAAGTTTCAGATATTATTTAATTCTACCTTTTGCTGATACAGTGCTTCAAGTTGTTTTTCAAGTCATTGCAGCATTTTGCATATTATGGGGACAGCAGAAATTAGAATTGGTTCACCAGTGTGTTTGTATGTTGGATTCGCTTTCTTTAAACAAACTAAGAAACTCAAACATACTAAAGAATATAACAATGCTATGTTCCTAAATGTCACATTAAAAACAAAAATTAGCTTTCAAAAACCGCTTCACTTTTAACTAGTTGCTTATTAGCATGCGCATACTTTCATACTGGCTGTTTAACAGTACTTATAAAACACATATCATCAAACTCATTATTTATTATCACATTTTATCTCATACTCTGTACTTAAACCTAACTACTACTTACTATTAATAAGCAAATTAGGGAGTTTATTGGGGCAGTGTAGTTCTGTAGTTATTTAACAGTAAGAATTGGTCCCAAACTAAAAATATCACCAATAAAAACTGTATTTATTTTTTATTTTTTTAACAAGGCGAAGTACTCAATAACCAAAACTATTAAAAAGTAATGCATAATCAGGAGAGCAAGTAATTTTAACATTTTTTTTTTTACAAATAGTGTGTCTTTTATTTTGCTTTTACAGGACACTTGTTGATTTAATACAATGGAACATTTCATGATCATTTATGAACATCATTCAACATCTACTAGCCTTTAAACAAACCACAATGAGAAAACATGCTGTCTGCTCTGCCTGGGCTTTGAAATATACTTTTAGATGACTAAATATCTCACTGACCCATTTCACACAAGCCAAGGTCTCAAATATAAGAGTTTTGTTAAAGAGCCAAGTAACTAAATTTTTCCAGGATATATGCTGTGTGGGTAATCATGATTTGAACACAAACCAGTTTCCAATGTATGTTTTGAAATAACTTCACGTTCAAGTACTAATCTTTAAAAACATATCAACAGGTTAACTTGCATACAATTTAATGCATAAAGCTGTCGTTAGATGAGGAACTTGGCTTTCCTAGTTAACCATATGGCTTCACAACCTATAGACAACCACTTCATTTAGTATGCTGCCACTGGAAAGTTGTGACAAAATAACGTAACTTTCAAACCAAATACAGCCACGCTGTTTATAATAATAAAATCATGAAATATTATTATTCTTAATAATAATAATAACCTGTCAAACACAGACCCTGTAGCACCTTTCACAGTAAAAGATCTCCAGCACGTGGATGACAGAACGTTCATGAGGTGCCATGTGACACCAACAGCATGGTAAACTAGATGGTAAACTGGCCTATCTATAGCAGGTAGAAAGCCAGGACCATGTGTGAGCGAGCCGAGAGAGCCGACAGAGAGAGAATGGCATGCTACTGGAATGCTCACTTGAGTGATTGGTGCCATTCTTTAACTATGTGAAGCCCAGCAGTTGTCAGACATCACGCTGGAGGTCATTCTAAGTCACTTATTCCTGCTAAAACACTTGTCATTTAGACTAGGCTGCTCAAGATCATTACACAAAAATTTGTTCTGCTTGCACTGCATGAGGCCCATAATGGTTAAATGAAAGGTACGCAAATCAATAATAAACACACACAGATTACGCCAGCAAATCGTATGTCAGAGAAAAGGTATAGCTTAGATCAACCAGTTATGTCCTGTAGTTGTTCAACATAAAGTACTACATGAGGTAATAGCACGCTGTAAACTAGACGCAATTTATTTAACGTGAGTCCAAACAGCAGCAGTTTTTTTAAATACATACAGTCTGCAATACTGTAAGATACAAGTCTTTGTAAGGCAAAAGATTGTTAAACTTACTGTTAATATTATGCTTGGAGTTCAAAAACTGGTACCATAATAGTAAGATTTTTACCTCAGCTTTGTGTTGTCTCTCAAATACTTTGATGTGTTTCTCTTCCATGTTCCCCAGCTTCACTTTTAGACAGGACACTTCCTCCATCAAGCCCAGTTTCTGTGTTCTATAGAACTCCTGTTCAGAAGCTCCCATGAGAGTCCACACACAAATGTAAACACACACACGCATGCACCCACGCACACAAATAAAGGAAACTAAGGAACTGTACCTTAAGGAGGCACAAAGTCCGCTCAAAATCCATGCACTTGCTGTCCCACAATGGCTAAATATACACAGGCAGAGGGCTATTTACACACTTGTCTCGCAGGGACTGACACATGAGAGAGAGCATGGGACAGAGCTTGGAGTGTCTGATCGTTAGGAAGAGTGCATTACGCTGAGTATAGTAAACAGAATGGGTGTTAAAACACCAACACAAAATCAAAGCTAAAAATAAAATAAAGAAAACGAAATGCACATTTATGGAACCTGGATTACAGCAAATATTTAAAAATCAGAAAGTGTATACTTAAGATTTATTTAGCACAACATACCCAAGTGAAGCAGTATTTTTCCTGATAAAGATAAATTAAATACAAATACACATCAACTCTAAGTAAAGATCACCAAATGCTCATTTTGAACATGCCACAGCAGCTACAGCCCCGGATTACAATAGACTGGTTGATTTTATTTTTTTCAGTGCAAATTAAACTGAATAAGTGGTTGCTTTTGCCATAAAAACTCAGAACCCTTGGTCTTGTCTTTTGATCTTGATGGTTAAACTCGCACACTGAACAGGAATCCATTTCACAACACAGAAGCCCAAAAGACCATTTCAAAATGTCAGTAGCTTTGTGCTGACAGTTTTATGTGAGTTCTGAGTCTTTCAAAGACGCCATATGGAAAATATTAGCCCATGTCACTGGAATAGACGGTTTTGAAGGCCAAACCTCAATGACCACAGGCACATGCCCCTGAAAATCTTCCCATCTGATGTCTGGAGATTTAATCAACTAGCACAAAGGCAAGTTAAACAGAAATATGCAATTAGCTGAGGAAAATGAGATTTACAAGCAGCAATTTGTCCTGAAAATGGTACATGGATAAGGCAGGTGTCTACCATGTTTTGAAAGATTTTATCTTGATAAATGGTCCAAATGTTTGTACCAGGTCTACTGAAATGGCAAAACTTCAAGACTACTTTCTCTCTCACTTACTTTCATACAACGCTGTATTTTGACTCAATTTCAATTCGACTCTGAATGCCAGCTACTTAAATATTTAAGTCAGCAAGCAGATGTGACAGAGTCTCCTGAATCCCACCAATGAATTTTCACACAGAGGCCAAATTCTGCTTCTGAGACACATCAGGCGCAGGTTTTTCTGTTAATTTGAGCTGGTTTCCTACAGTATAGACCGTTTAAAATAATATCCGCTTAAAGACTAAAAGTTAGAGAAACCAGATTTTTAGATTTTCTGAGTCACAAATGCTCAATGTCAAGTTACTATTCAGATCTATAGATTTGTCTCAGGTCTCTGGAAAATAGATTACTATCAAAAAAGTGACTCTTAATGCATGACCAGTCATTTAAACTCTATGAATGAACCATCAAAAGTCCTTGCTTTCAGTCAGTGTAAAAGCAAAGCTGGATAAACAAGATGACTAATGATGTAAACGTAAACATTTTAGTGCTTCTTACATTTTGTGCATCAGGAATCAGCATTGGTTGCTTTTTAACAAGACAATGAAATAATTTAAATGTATTTTTTTGTTAATAAATAATACCAATGCCTGCTAGAAGCATCTCCTCAGTGGAGTTGAGCTTGTGCTGATATTCCCAACAGGAATTCTCCAGGTCTCTGATCTTCTCTCTCCCCGAGCCTCCACCTGATCTGTCAGCACACCTCACCTGAGAAACAGGTTTAAATTAAGTTTGTTCATTTGAGGCACATCATCTTTATCCGTTGTACTTCTCACACAAGTTGCTCCTAGCTCTGAGAGTAAAGTATAAATTACCAGTCTAATCGGGCACTCATTATTCTATTCTTGAATTAGACTGAATAATATATGCATAAACATTGGGTCATTCAGAGTTTCAAACAATTCAGCAATATTCTTGTCAACCCAGTTGATCAGAAGCACCTACGTGTAGTTACTGTCAAAATCAACAAGCCAGAACAGGACTAATCCGTAGCCCTGTCTGTTCCCATGAAACATCACAATTTATTGTACTGACTTGGCTAGAACACTTTTACTGATTTTGCAAAATACTACCAACGTGATGAAACAAACCATGCTGTGTAGATGCACATTTAACAAATAACTGTAAGAAATTTCACATTTACCTGTAAATACAAGAGACTTTATCTCCTTTCTAGATCTACACAGTCGCCCTGGTAGCTCTCACCATTGCCCGAGCCTGCACATTGACCTGTGTCTGGTAGGTTAGAGTTATGTTTATACAGTCAGCGCAGAAGAAAGTGAAACACTGTAAATCATGAAACGTAAAGCCCACAGCTACTGTTACAATTATGACTGTAAACGTGCCTGTTTATAGTTTTTCTCAGCACCCTGCGGCGATTTCATATCTGTTGAATATGCTCACAGGTCTGTAGCTAAATTTCACTACACCAAGCCCACCTCAGGTTTTAGAGAGGAATTTCAAGAGGTTTATTTTGATAATAAGGTTTTTTGGTGCACAAGCAAAGCTCAAAACTCTGTGGAATATGTCAGTGATGTGTGAAATACTGTGAACGTGCTAGAAGATTTGCATCTGAATATATGCTCTGTAAATATAATGTAAAACTGTGCATAATGGTTCATAAGTAGTCAAATTTCAAAGGACAAAAATGGTTGTTTTGATGTTTAATTAAATTGTTTTGATGTTCATTTAAATGTTCTATATAGATTCACAGGCATATAAACTGTTTTTAAATACAATGTGTTTGGATTTTGTAGCATGGCAAGAGTAGCAATAAAAAAAGTATGCAGCACTGAACAGGAATTAAAAACAGACTTCAAGCTTAAGCAATTATACTACTAAGTCTAAAGTCTAATAGCTATTTGTGTTACTTCAAATCGTTTCTGCAGACCTACTGTCCTGGAAAATGCATTTCAACCAACTTCCACACACTGACCATTGGATTCTCAAACACTTCTAAAGGACTTCAAAAGCTAGTAAACTAAAATATTCCAGTTGTCACTCAAATTAGCAACTTAAAATAAGTAACTTAAAATTTCAAGTTGACTACACAAAATTTTAAGTCAGAGGTAACAAAAGATTTTTTTTTAATACAGTGTAGATCTGTCTTGACTGAATTGAGATGACATTTAGGTCCTATAAAACAAATAAAGAATTTTATAATGTACATAAAAAGTTCATTATATTGAACCTGGAGTTCCACAGTAATGCAAAATTTACATGCATCTCCATTTCTTCAGTTTTATTTAACTGAAGATACTTAATCTTAATTTATAACAAATGAAATACTAGTTTACTAAACAAACTATTTTAAGTTTTTTAAGTTATTTTTGCTAATATCTGAAATACCAATTATCCAAAAGACTTTGATTTGTGTGTGGGTGAAAAAGTTGGAGTTCAACTCATGGTGCTGATCTCCAGGACAAGATTTAAAGAGCAACTGGTGAGTAACCTTGTCTCCTCAGAAAGGACTCTGTCATACTATGCTGCACACTTTTAGGTGCTATTGAGGAGGGGTTTATGTGCAGGTTTACATTATATGTAGGTGCACAGTGTAATTATACTAGCAGGTTTAGACTAGGTTAGACTAGCCTGGCAGGCTTCACATATATACTCTTGCTGTGTTTAGACACGTTTCACACTAGTCATGATTAGTATTGTTTTATAGTGTCTCATAAATGTAGTGTGTAGAAGTTCCATTTGAAAGTGCACCCTGTTATGTGAACTGTCTATGAAACAATTGAATGCAGTCCATTTACACTAGCACAATGTTATACAGAATATACACAACTATAAGTATCTGCAACATTGTATATATTTGCTAATTAGATTTCATTTTAGCATACAATCCTCATATTCTGCACATTATCTCATGAAAACATATTGCATGCTTAAATCAAAGGTAAATAATCTGTCCTCCAGTATATGTCACTAAAAATCCATCAAAACCCTAATTCCATGCAGATTCACATTGAATGTCTCACATTTCACATTAGGTATTATTGCACAGATTCAGCAACTAAAAATCTCATGCTTACCTTCTTGAGCCATGCAAAATGTTTGTAAAAATCAATCCCATCTCCATTTCTGTAGGCCATTATAAGATCTTTAAGTCTCATAGCATTATAACTATCTCAGACATAAGGAGAGTAAATGTTCTTTTCATCCTTCATAAAAACTGTGAGTTCTTTCTCTCTTTGTCTTTAGTCTGAGTAGCCTTTGGTTTAGGTTCCTGAGCATCTGGTTTGGAGCAGCATCTGTAATATCAGGCTTCACTCCTGCCAGCTGCCCTCGGTTTTTTCCCTCCTTTCTCCTCTTACTTCCTCCTCCTCCACTCTTTTTCCTCTGCCAAACCATTTTTCTTTTGTTTAAATCCTATACCACCCCTCCCTTGCTTTTTTAACAAGTGCTGTATTTAGGCTTCTGTAGGGGAACACACACACAAGAAGAGAGAAATTGAGTATGCAAGGATTGCATGAGGCGTATGCTTCAGAGGTGCAGTGCCCTCAGAGAGGCCAATGTTTACTTGAAAACTGGTAACAGTAACTGGTAACAGTCTGCATTAGACGGTGACAGTGTCAAACCCTGTTGACAATCCTTCATACATTTATGTTATGTTAAGTGTTATGTTATGAATTTACCATAATGGCATGCACAATGAGAAAGAGGGAGGAGGATTATATAGATTATATATGTTTAAAAATAAAGAATAAAGAATAAGCTGCTTATTCTGTGCTCCTCTTGACAGAACTGGTGTAACTGGGTCAGGTTTGTAAAGTCTTCTTGCTGCACTAACCTTTTCAGTGCATGCCCCACCATAAAATTTTCTATGGGATTAATATTAGGGCTTTGTGATAGCCACTCTAGTACTGTGACTTTGTTGTCCTTAAACCACTTTGTGACTAATTTGGTATGTTTAGGGTCATTGTCACTTGGAATACTCATTTTATGTCAAGCTTTAACTTCTGGCTGACATCTTCAGATGTTGCTTCCACATAATTTTATTTTTCTCATGATGGCATCTATTTTTGTGCACCAGTTATTGAAATTACACCAGTCCCTTCTGCAGCAGAAAAGTACCCACAACATTATACTACTACCACCATACTTCAAGGGAGTGGTGTTTTGGGACTTCAAAAACTACCCTTTTCCTCCAAATATTTTTATTTCGTCAGACCACAGGACATGTGTCATGCTGTGGTTTTAGAAAAAGAGCACTTTCGAGAATATAAAGTTAAAGTTAAATTTTAATTATGCACATATACAGAAATAATACCTTATGGGTAGGTAGGCAGATAAACTAAGCCACATTAAACCACCATTAAACAGCAGGTGGTGGAGAGACTGAGGCGGAGAGCTGACAGAGCAGAAACCAGGAGGTGACACCGAGGCGCTGGGGACCTGAACGATGCTGCGGGTTTGCGACCCGTCTGGGAGACAGGGGACAAAGAAGGACACGGCGGAGCCAGAGGACTGAGGTGGAGCCGGAGGGATGGAGAGGCCTGACAGAGCCGAGGGATGGAGGGACGAGGCAAAGCACGGGGAGGAATCCAGAGGTGGCGGAGAGACCCGACCCAGGGCACGGCAGACCAGTAGCAGAAGTACCAGATGGTGAGTTGAGGATGAGCCATAGGGGCTGCTAGGAACCATTGGCCAGCGGATGGTAAGGATGGGAAGTGGGAAAACTTGACATGTAGACACTGGAGGCTACGCTGGCTGCGCAGGAGCTCTGGAGGAGCAACCGTGCGTAGCATGGGTGCCTGGAGAGGAGGCACCATTCAGGACAGCTGCATGGAACCAGCGGACATTCAGGATGGCGAGGGCGAACCAGCGGGCATTTAGCAAGGCGGGATGGAACCAGGAACTCAGGATACAGGGGAGGTGCCAGGTCTAATTCTAGTTTCACATCCAGCTCTTTTGCAGATCCAGCAGCCCCCAGATACATTATCATGGTGCTTAGCAGCTCCTCCACGCTCTAGCTGTATTAGGCTGTCTCCACCGTGGCGAGCTCTGTTGCCAGCCCACGCACCTGGTCTATTTGCAGTCGGCTCAGGTCGATGGTGCTCCACGGCTCTGTATCGCTCTCTTTGGCGATGGCTCCATGGTAGAAATACCCTGACTCTGCAGCTGTGTCAGCGGTGGGCTGAGGCTGTGGCTCTGCGACGACATGGTAAGATGGTGGGCTGGGCTCTGGATCCTGGTGAGGCTGGTGTCGTTGTCCTTGAGCTGAATGATCACCGACCCAGATTGCACAACAGGCGATATAAGCTAGCGAGGAGCTCTCTTCAGGACCACCCCAGACAGCTCAAGCTTGTGTGGAGGTGTTGATTCCGCGAAAGTGAATTGAGCACAGGAAGCCTGTCCGGGTGCTCCCGCGAGCCATGTGCCAAGGCAAGAATGTCCTTCGTATAACCCTTGAGAAGCGATCATTCTGCTCCAGCAGGAGGACAAGAAAATTAGGGTCCACGAATCGCGAAAACATTTGGGCAAAAAATTTAAAAAGGAGAAAAACACACCTCTATAAACTTTTTGTACTGTTGTCACGGTCGATCTTCTGTCACGCTGTAGTTTATAGAAAAGGAGCACTTGGCGAATATAAAGTTAACGATTTTAATTATGCACATATACAGAAATAATACCAAGGGCAGGTAGGCAGATAAACTAAACCACATTAAAACATTGATGGCGAGAACCGACTATTAAAACAGAATCAAACTGGAACTTAAATACAAGCAGAGACAGCTAAACTAAAAGACACAGCTGACTGACAAATTATACAATTAACTAAAAGTAAGCCAGGAAGGTGCAGATGGAGGAGGAGCCAGGGAGGAGACAGGAGGAGTCCGAGCAGGAGGAGATCCAGAGGACCCAGAACCCAGCCATGATGGAGGGAGGAGCCATGGAGGAGGAGAAATGGTGGAAGTCGACTCCCATGGGGCTAACCCGACAGGGTGGAGCAGGTGGTGGAGGAGACTGAGCGGAGGCAGGCAGAGCAGCGAGAAAGAGCCAGGGGTGATGCCGCAGGCAGTGAGATGTTTTTTTTATATTTGCGGTATTATTGTCTGAACAAAAGTGGGACCTTCAGGTATCTGAAATTGCACTAAGGATGAGCTACGCTTGTGGAGGTCCACAATTCTTTTCCTATGTCTTAGTTGATTTCTCTTGATTTTCCCATGATGCAAAGAAAGGAGGCTCTGTGTTTGAGGTGTGCCTTTATATGCAACCACCAGTGTACAACCAGTTAACTCAAGTGGAATCAATTAACCTATCAGAACCTGCTTAAGCTCAGAATGGAATCATCTGCAGTTTTCTTTTGTTTTAAAGACACAATAAACTTAATTCATGCATAATGCTGACTTCGATGAAAGTTATAAAGAAAACATCAATCAGGTATAAACATCAGAAAACAGTAATATCAGGGCAAAACAAGTATAATCCAGAAACATACAGTACAATGGTCAGGCTGGCAGCAAAATATTCACAAAACAACAATACTCCAGAAACAAAATCCAAGAGGACAATCTAAAGTAACAACTGAAACAAGACAATGAAAACAAGGCTTGGTAGAGTCTACAACAGCTAAACAATACTTTTGCGTCTTCCGTTTGGCCACTGGAGAGGAAACAAAGGGAGTGAAGACAGTCAGAGCAGAGGTGAGAGCTCCTCTGATGGCCTGGCTTTACATAACCCCTCCCCTAAGGAGCGACTCCCGGCTCTCAGTAAAAAACAATACAGAAATCTGCGAAGGTCAAGGGGTGGGGAGGACTGTCATGGTAGTGATCATGGATTTACGGGGTAGTGACAGATTGTGGAAACATGGAGGACCTGGGCTATGGAGCAGTGGCAGACAGTGGAACCATGGGGGACATGGGGCAGGGTGCCATGGTGGTGCCAGTAGGCCAAGGAGTCATTGCAGTGCAGGCAGGGCAAGAAGCCTGTGTACAGCCTCCTTAGCCATGGCAGGACAGACCATGAGTTCATGAGCAGCCTCCGTGGTAGCAATTGGACAGACCGTGAGTTCATAACTGACAGGTCAGGCAGTGAGTTCATAGGTGGCCTCTGTGTCCTTAACTGGACAGACTGTGAGATCAGGAATTGGGTGCCATGACCTCGGGAGTCGTGGATGCCACCCTCTCCAGAAGTTCTACGGCTGAGAACAACACCTCTGGAGGCACTGGAGTACAATCCTGAATAGAGAGGCCTCAGTGAGGCCTCAATGGCAACCTTCATTATGGGAAGGGCAGCAGAGGATGGCAGGACCTCTACGATGACAGGGCTTGAGAGCACTGATGTCACCAGGGTGCCTGCAGCTGTCACTGATCAGAGGTGGGTCCAACACACTGGGAAACAGTCCTTTCAGTCCTCGTCCAAGCTCTGCATTCACCAGGGTTCTATAGCCCTCCCCAAAAAATCCCTTTGGGAAAATCTTGGCGACAGCTATGACGCAGACATGCAGGCATGGCAGCCATTTTGGTTGGGGAACCAGTTGTGGCAGCCATCTTGTGAGCAGTTGATCATTTGGGAGACTTGATGTGAGCAGGCTCTGGCTTGGCAGGCATATGGAGTATTTTGTAACGGCAAGTGTTGTAGATCCAAGTGCAAGCTTTGGTCAAACAGGCAATGTCTAAACATCCTTAATATCCAGGGCAGAAAAGAGGCGTAATCCAGAAACGAGCAATGGTTAGGCAGCAAAACATTCACAAAACAAAAGTAAATAGTCCGTGGTTAAAATCCAAGAGGGCAATCTAAAGTAACAACTGAAACAAGACAATGAAATCACAGCATAGGCTCTTGAATTCTTTTAATATTCAGGATCTTGAATTGTTGCTTGAATTTATTTGCATGTTTTTTTATTTGTATTTTTATCCTAATTTCAAATTATCAGAAAAGAGGAAACCAACAATAAAACTGAATAAAAAACTAAATCATTACTACATTTCTACTAGTAAAACACATGTGAACAGTAGTCTACATTTTGATTAATATTTGGGAAATAATAGATATTGCTCTCCCACGCACAGCACAGACACTTTTACTGCAGCCTCTCTCACCTTTTTCGACACTGAATCTGGAGCCACTCTGACTGGATGCAAAAGCTAGTGCTATTTCCAGCTCTATTTCTCCTCATTTACCCCTGTCACCCCTATCCACGTTTGGAAAAGGGTCAAAATGATCACTTGTTTGTGCTTTATGAACACTCTTGCCTTGCACTGAGGCACCATTGCACTACAAAGGACTGTACTGGAGGATGCAGTTATTAAAGGCAAATATTTCCCTTCAGAGTCAGAATTGGTGAATAACATTTGCAATACATCCTCACGGTAAAACTTTGGCAATTCTCTCTAAGCTGGAAGTAGCAGGTTTTAGCTATGAGGTATGTAAAGTTGACTTATATTTTGTATTTCGTCAGTTCTTCAAGTTCATATAAGCTCTGCTTTATTTAAAAGGTTGTTTCTACTGTCTTTATTATTTAATTTTTTTGTTTCTTTGTAAACGTGAACTTTATTTATCGTATTTCCTGTATATGTATTTGTTTTTCATTGTTTCTTTGTGTAGTTTCACTGTGCTACTCTCTGAAACTCTCTGTCTCTCTTGCTTGTGAGAATCAAAAGGCAGCTACAGTGAAACTCGATGCTTAAAGGAAGCGCATCTATTACATCGCGGTCGTCTTCTTTCACGGAAACTCAACGCTAAAGTGCTTGGTTAGCATTAGCACCATTAGCACGCCGGGCAAGCCGCTGGTGGTCGTGGACGTCATCAAAAGGCTTAACGAGCAAGTTCGGAAGATGTCGGTGTAACTGTTCTTGAATGACTGGAGAGTTAAAGATTACATTACGTAAGCTGCATCCATTCACCCTGAACTTTGTAAGTTGCATGGCTCAGAAGGAAAAGAGAATATTTTATGGACATTGAATATTTAAATAACAAAGGACTTTAAAGTTGAAAGAAATAATTAATGCTGTACAACACACGTCATTTATTTCATAGTTAGAAAAATTTAAAATACATTTATTAAATTTAAGCATTTCTTAAAGAAACTTGAATCTATTGAGCATTCAAAGAGCTACAGTCAGTGTCAACGTTAACAACACTTTGTAAAAATGGAAATCTTCTGGTGATTTCTATAGAAACCTAATCTTTGAACGTTATAGACTGCTGTTTGCTTTTGTACTGTTCCTGCTTGCTAATATTCTTTGCACGCTTACATACTCTAGGTCTGGTAAGAGTGGTATCATTCATTGACAAAAGTTTGTCCCTGAGTTGTAAAAGCAGAGGAGGTCATGGAAGAAGATACTGTTGTGCATACAGTCGATCAAGAAGGTGAGATGTCAATCCCAGCAGTAGAAATAAGCAACATACCTGTGCAGCAAGTCAGACTCAAGCTCACGTGAAAGAAGCTTAAACGAAAAGGGTCTAGAGATGCGTGAACAGGAAGCCAAGAAACAAGGAAAAGCTTTCTACCAGTCCTTATAACAGCTGGAAGGGGCTTGCAAAAGAGACTAGATCAAGAATAAAATTGTTCTGTTCACGTGAGAATCTTGAAAGAATGCAGCAAGACGTTCAAAGCCAACATGATTCAGTTTATCAGCACTATGAACCAATATTATATAACCATGCTACCTCCCCAGACCATGTCAATCGTATGGACACTTGTGCTGCACTGACTGCTGAGATCAGTGATCTTGTGAGTAAACGTCTGGAAATGATACATGGAGGTTACAATGAAGAACTTGTGAAAGAAAGACAAGTGCTAAATAAGGATGAATATGCACTCAAAAAAAATATTTAACCCCAAAAGTTAAAACTTATGTAATTCAATTGATGTCAATTTTCCATCCAATTAAATCACATAAATTAAATGCAAAAATTAACATTTGTTTAAGCTTCACCCCTTCATGTTCAGTTAATGTAAATTAATAAAATTTTATGAGAACTGCTTTATGTCACGTTCTCTGGACTTTGTTATTGTTTTGTCGTGTGCCATGTGTTCCGTTTGACCTACTTTTAGTTAATTGTCTCAGCGTTTACACCTGTGTCTTGTTTATTAAGTAATTCGTAAAGTATTTAAGTCCTGTGTTTTCAGTTCCGTTTGTCCGATCTCGTCTTTATTTGCGTGTGGTGTTGTCCTATCTGTCGGTCTACCTGCCTGTATTTATATTGTTTATTTCATCATCGGAGTAGATTAAAACGCTTTATTTTCATTTATACTGTTGTGTGCTCTCCTGCTTACCACACGCTTGTTTAATACATAAACTTTATTTATTTTCAATAAGTTATTGTTACTTGCTTTATATAGTCACCTTACATTGTTTTAATTGTATTAAATAGTCAAAACAAATTGCATTTTCAAACATTTATTGTAATCTCTCCATCAGTCAAAAGTAACATGCGATCTGACCAAAAATAGAAGACATACTGCAGTGCTTAACAAATAAAGCCAACTGTTTTCTAAAGTTTTATGAATCCTAACACAGCCTTCCAGTGGTTATGTTTTTAGTTTTACTTTAAAGTTTTGTGTGCCTACAAGTAACAGGGATCAGCAAGGAACCATACTTAAACATCAAACATTAATTTCACATTTTCAAGGTAACACTGTAATATCATTGCATAGTATGATAAACAATGTGCTTTCTCCTGATCTATAACACAAAACACATATATAAATGGTCCCTTCTGTTAAAACAATTAAAACAACAAGGACCTTTAGAGAAAGTGCAATGAAATAAAATATGAGAAAAAAGAAAAGCAGTTCTTTTACTTCAAATATATACACTTTTTATACACTTTTTTTTATACATGCAACAGGTTTTCACATTTCAGCATTTAAGTCTGCAAAACTTGTCTTACTCACAGCAGAGGGGTATGCTGCATACCTAAAGATCTCCTCAGCCATGGCTTCAAGACCTGTGATTGGGTGGTGGAATAAGTAGCATTCCACTTTTTAGAACTATATTTTAGCACTCCGAAGCAGAATTACAGTGGGACATGATAAATAAGAAACTACTGTAACAAAGGCCAAGAACTGGAGAGCTAACCAGGACTGTCACAATGCTACTGAAAAATTAGTAATCACATAAGTTCACTTCCTGGACTCAACATAAATATGGGTAACATCTCCTTTATCAAAAGTTTCAGAGCTACAGAAAGCAGGAAAGTGCAGTCTCTTTTATAGTGCAATTAGTGCCGTCAGTTTGTAGAAATATGTCTTTAAGATATTCATGTCTCAAAAATGTTCAATGTCCTCCAGTTTCATGTTTACGCAAATGTTCATTTAGTTGACTGAAGTAACCTTTCATTTGACTCAATGCATGTTGAGACATGAATATGTGGCTAACTGATGTTGTTTTGAAGATGACTGATCACCGTGGGCACGGTATATATGACTTAGGAGGATATTCCATGATTTAAAAGTGCAAGGAGAATTACTGTATGCACAAGGATTCCTGAACCTAGCCCCAAAATGTCCATGTTTGAGCTTAGAATGTTTCAATAACTCACACCTACTGGATACTTCTGTGCCACACACTTTACATTGCCACATTCACAAGACTCACATACCTAAAAGTAAAAAAAAAAAAAAAAAAAGAATGTGAGAACATTAACACTTTTACCATTTTTTTTGTGTGTATGAACACACTATATTTAGTTAAATAAAACAACACTTACTGTAATTAAGTGAGTGCCCCAAACTGGAGAGAATGTGGAACGTCACAATGATGAGGTCTCTGAAATAGTAAAGATGACATATAATTTGAGTTTTTTAATGAAATCACAACTTTGCCAATTTTTGTATACTCATATAACTAAATACAAAAGAGACAAAAGATGAACACTTTAGATTAAGAAAATTAAATGAGTTAAGTTTAGTGTTATTACAATATATATATTGACCTTAATCAGATTCTATGTGGAATGATGTCACTACGATGTTTCTATAAAATTAAAAACGACATAAAAATTACATGATGTTACATGAAAAGACTGCACGTTCCACTTCCTGGACACGACTTTAACATGACACGATCCTACAAACTTTTACACGTTAGTGTCGAGTGTGTTTGTACAACTATTCATCATATTTGTAAAACATATTTATAGAAACACAAAACATAATGTGGCTAATCTATTATTTTTAAGTCATACACACGCAGTCTTGCCAAAAAAGATGAATATAGTCGACCACATATCTTAAAATGATTCAAGTTGCAGATAATTAATGATGTTCTGTTTGCAAAGTGAACGTGTGTCGAGATAAAAACATGCATGCGTAATCTGCTTAAAGTTAAATGCAAAAATGCTACACATACTAAGCGATAGTAACGTTACACGTTAGCAAGGGCGGAAAATATCTAACGTTAACTTAGTTCATTCACCAAAAAGTGCAGTTACAGTGACAGTGAATATCGATTACATCAAAAAATCTAATCGTTTATGTTTAAGTCTGCATCAATTATGAATGAAGAAAATATCTTACCTTGTATAATCTCCTCGTCAGTTCTTCATTAATTCTTCCTTGCTACCGTTGAGTCTCCGTCATGCCTAGTCGACTTGCCGCCTTCAGTGTTTTAATCTAAAATGCAGATGCGCAACATCTGCATTCACGCTTTATTGCAACAAATTAGGTATAGTTTATTTAATTGGACCAGGTTGGTTTCAGATCCATTACGTTCATGTTGAGGAAGCGTAATTCGTAATAATAATAGTTATTTTATAGTTTTTTTTACATATACATAAATTGTTTGCTTCATTTCAAGTATTGACAAGAATAATTTTTTTGAGTGTGGATCCATCTTTGGATGCACAAAAACAAATACAATAATTTCAGAGTCATCGCATGGATCAGGTAATCAATCAAAGACCTCCAAGATCTCAAGTAAATGAGCTGATGCAGAGGCAGAACTTGCAGCAAAACAAGAGCAAGCTAAAGCTATGCAAGAAATCCATGATCAACAAAAGAAACTAAATAAAATGGAGTTTGACTGGAAGCTAAACTGCTTGCGGAAATAAAGCAACGGGAGATTGAAATGCAGATAAAGCTAGACGAGGAAAGGAAACATCAGTTACATCAGTTGCAAGTAGACAAAGAAGTAAAAGTAGCAGCAGCTCGTGTGAAGAGTATACAACGATCTTGAAGGCATCATTCAATGCAGTAATGAAGAAATAGACTTTAGCACTCATACTGGCTATCCACGGATATGCCTAAATTTCAACTAAATCTAGAAGCCGAATCGTTCTTGCCTCAACAAGCTTCCTGTGTGGAGCATAATTCCCAGACATCTGGTCTAGATCAAGCTATAGCAGACTCACTAAGAGCACATCGACTGCCCATTCCTGAACCCACAATCTTTGCTGGCGATCCTTTGAAATTCGTAGATTGGAAAATGTTCCAATACCTCCACTCGCAAAGCAGTGGAGGTATATTTCTACAGAAATTCAAGGCGCATGGAAGGTCCTGCAGGATAGGTATGGAAATTAATTTATACTGCAAAAGGCTTTTCGAGATAAGATGATGAGATGGCCCAAAATTGGGGTAAATGACCCTGTTACCCTACGAGACTTCACAGACTTCCTGCAAGGATGTGTTGAAACGATTTCCATGTAAATGACTGTAAGAAAAATAAAAAGTTACTAAAGAAACGTCTTGAATGGATAGTGCGCAAGTGGAATCGAATTGTGGTGGAAAAGCTAGATGCATCAGGGGACTATCCAAGTTTTAAGCATTTTACAGAGTTCATGCAAAAGGAAACCAGGATGAAAGGTTTCCCAAGCAAGCTAAGACTCTCAGTACGAAGGCTGATGTGAAAGATTTCAGCTCTAAAAGTTAAAGGTATCATGCTTTGTCTGTAAAGACAGCGTTTCCCTATGTCCTGCATTTGCAGAGAGAACCATTGAAGATTGACCTTCATTCAAGAAAATCATCTCTGCTTTGGGTGTCTCAGAAAGGGTCATATCATTAAAGACTGTAGAAGACGACACACAAATGTGGAACATGTGGCCAAATTCACCCAACCTGCTTGCACGAAGAAAGAGATAAAGTGCCTCCGAAAGAATTAAGGAAAATATCTGTAGAGGTTCAACCAGGAAGTGCACAAAGTCATGGCCCATGCACTTACACAAAGTTCTTCTGCTACTTCAAGTATTGTGCCAGTCCTCATTTCTTCAGTGGAAGAGCCACAAAGAGAAGTACTTACTTATGCTCTACTGACACGCAAAGTGACTCAACGTTCAATTTGAATGATCTTCTTGATGACTTAAATGCAATCACTCAACCAGTGCAACTTAGGCTCAACACCATGACAGCTGTAGACACAATCACTGGAAGTAAAAGGGTTTGTGGTCTGCAAGTTCATTGGGTTCTAGCAGCAAACTCAATTCAATTACAGCAAGTATATACTAGAGACTTCATTCAGTTGACAAATCCTATATTCCAAACAAGACAACAGCATTGCAATGGCCTCACCTCAAACATCTGGCCAATCATTTACCGCCACTTCAGAACTGTGAAGTCAGACTTTAATAGGATTTGATTGTTCATCAGCTCTAGCCCTTGAAGTCATAATAGTTGGTAAAAATGAACCCTTTGCTCAAAGAACTGAGCTTGGCTGGAGTATTATAGACCTCTCTAATCCACACCTAGACAGACAGGGAAATCAGAGTTTCGTTCATAGAGTTGCAGTTAAAGAAATACTTGTCCCATCGCCCAACAATATTTTGAGAATTCTTAAGTCAGATTTCAACAAGAAAGGCTATCAGGATAAAAGTGTATCTCAGGAGGACGTTTGTTTCATACAGCATCTCGGTGCCAATATCAAACAGAGGGAAAATGGACATTATGAGCTTCCTCTCCTTTTTCAAATGTAGCGCCAACCGTCACTGCCAAATAACAAAAAGGTTGGCAGTCGCCTGTTTACAGCATCTGAAGAAAAGGCTCAAGTCTAACAAACAATATTCTGAGCACTACAAGGCCTTCAATGGAGGATCATTAACAAAGGTGATGCTGAACCAGCCCCAGTACTACCCGAAGGAGAGACTGTATGGTACATTCCACACCATGGTACATTCCACACCAAGTTTCAAGGTATATCTTTAAACAACACTCTTCTGACTGGGCCTGACTTAATTAACTCTGCTTCAGAAAAGAACAAGTCGCAGTCACTTGCGACATAGAAAAGATGTTTCACCAGTTCCTTGTCTCCCCAGATGAACGTAATTATCCAAGGTTTCTATGGTGGGAGGGTGGAGACTTAGATAAAGAGCCTCAAGACTACCGTGTGGCAGTCCATCTCTTCGGGCGCTACATCATCTCCTGGATGCACTAATTTTGGTCTGAAGTATCTGGCACGGCAGCACAAAGTCAATCAGCCATTAGCAGCAGAGTTTGCTGAAAGGAACGTCTATGTAGATGATGGGTTAACTAGTATTCGATCAGCTGATAAAGCCAAAGAACTAATCGCTGATGCTCAAGCGCTGTGTAAAATGTGAGGCTAAGGGCTTCATAAATTCAACTCTGAGGAGCAAGTTCACTGCTGCATAGACACATCAGAAAGGTTTATTGCATCCAAGCCCTTTGACTTACATCTTGAAGCAACACAGACGGGTCAAGTACTTGGTATTCAGTGGTCAACAAAGGATGACACTTTCAACTTCAACATTAACTTCAAAGACCATCAACTCACCATGGTATCTTGTCTGTTATTGCCTCCCTGTATGACCCACTCTGATTTTTTTGCACCATTTATTCTACAGGGAAAGAGCATCTTGCAAGAACTGTGCCGAAGAGGCATAGGATGGGATGATCAGCTTCCAGATTAGTTATGTTCATGGTGGGAGGACTGGAAGAATGGTCTTCAGAAGCTTAAGGAAGTCACTATACCAACATGTTATCACCCAAATGCTTTTAATAAAATCATCAGAACAGAGCTGCATCACTTCTCCGATGCAAGTAATGCTGGATATGGATCCAGGTTAGTGGTATTATTTAAATACAACAGAAAACCCAGCTGATCACGCCTCTAGAGGACTACACATGTCTGACATCCTTCATCAATCTGGTTATCTGGACCCAAATTCCTGTGGGAGCAAGAAGTAAATCCAACACACCTCTGTTAACCTGCTTGTTGGCGATCCCAAAGTTAAATCAGTCCAAATGTTCTTGACAACAGTTAGTGACAGTACGGGCATTCTCAGTCGTTTCCACAATTTTCTTCTTGGTTGATACTCCTAAAGGAGTATTTTATCCTTGTTGCAAGGATAAAAAGGCTAGGACCAAAACAGAAATACCCCAGTGATCATGTGACTGTTGAGGAGTGTCAAAGGGCTGCTGGAGTGGTGATCAAACTTGTTTAGCAGGAAGCTAAACAGCAGGGAATTGATTGAGAAGGGAAAAACTCTTCCAAGTGCTAGTGTATTGTACCGCCTAGATCCCATTTTGGACAAAGGTCTTCTTCGGGTAGGTGGAAGATTGAGAATGTCATCATTCAGTCAAGATGTAAAACATCCTGTGATTCTCCCAAAAGACAGTTACATTACCAAGCTAATTCTGTCACATTTTCACACCAAGGTTTGTCATCAGGGTCAGAATCAAACTCAAATGGAGCTGAGAATACTCTTACAGAAGAATAACTTACAGAAGAGCAACGCATGGCAGAACTTCCCAAAGAGAGTGTCGAAGTATCTGCGCCCTTTACTGTGGCATGGATCGCTTTGAGCCATTTGTCATAAAGAGAGCTGGCAAGGAGTACAAGAGGTATGAGTTAATATTCACTATTTGTTTTTCATTGTTTCTTTGTGTAGTTTCACTGTGCTACTCAACTAAGATTTAATGGCGCTCTTCACGGGCGGAATAAAGAGAGAACTTGAAGCACCCATCAGAAACTCTCTGTCTCTCTTGCTTGTGAGAACCAAAAGGCAGCTACACTCCCTACACAGTGTTCATTGCTCCCCATTCCGTGAGTAGAGGAAATTTACTTTACTTCACTTCAGATTACAGTTTTCCTCAGTCGCTTTAGTACATTTGTCAAATCATTCTTGAAATTCAACAGTAAGTGCATTACTCAAAACAATTTGTACAAATAGCAAAACATCATAGATTACCTGCAAAAGCCAGTCTCTTGATCAAAATCCTTAGTTCATCTCTCAAAAATAAATATCTGTGTCAGTGAACATCAGATGGCATCAGAAAGACAAGTCCCTGTGTCATTGTCAATGGATAAGACAGTCATGTTGTCAGTATTTACTCTGAGTTTACCCTGGAGGCATGTTCTGATGTGCTACATTTACAATATTTATATATTGTAATTATTGTAGGTTATACCTTAGCGTGGGAGTTTGATTGCAAGAGACTGGGCAAGATTCACATTTACACTTTTACTGTTTACTGTTTTTACTGTAATTTGTTGACAGACCGTGTCATTGCGATACAGAAAGTAAAAGAAAAAAACAAATGTAGAAATGTGAACATTATACAATCTCCTTAATGAAAACTGTTTTTCTGGTGTAGGAATTACAGTGCAGTCTTTCTGCACCTCCTGACTGAGAATGTGGTCTATAAATGTGGCTCTTATCTCATTAGGAACATGTCCTTAGCCTCTTCTGCCTCTTCCTCTGTTTTGCCAGACATTGTGTTGTGCTCCAGCTATATATATACTTGCCATTTGATGGTTCATGAGATGCACCTTCGTTAGAGAAAGTCAAGATTTACCTGGAAGCTATTTACCAATTCAGGACAGATTTAGAAAAAACTAATGGAAATGTACAGAAATATGCTTCACATCTTATGACAACTTGTTCAACCATTTTGCATGTAAAGACTTTGAACTAATGCCTAAATGCTGTGGGGGGTGAGACCATTCAACAGAAAACCATTAAAATACATTTTGATCAACACTGTTGCTTTAAAATGTTCAGATCGAACGATGGCAGATGTACTATTTTGATGATGTCTTTTATACTTTTCTGGGCCTTGATAGTGTTCATTACTTGGCCAGAAAACCTCCGGTTTTATCCAAAATGTCTTAGATTTTGTTCTGAAGACGAACAAAGCTTTTACGGGTTTGGAACAGCACGGAGGACAAACTTTTCATTTTGGTGTGGAGTAACACTTTAAACTGTACTGTGTACAGTTGTGCTTTGTAAATAGCAAAAGGTACTACAAGGACTAAGTATTTAAAATAAAATAAAAGTTTTATAAAATAAAAATTCTCACTGAAATCTCTGATTTCCTGTCAAGCCACAGCAGCAGCGTGTGAGCTGTGGCAGAGGACATCTGTCTTCGCAGGGTGTTCTTGTCCTCTGCACATATCTGTCCTTCCAGAGCAAATTTCAGCTCTTCGGCCAGTCGGAGAACCCTGAGATGAGCAGGACACACTGGAAGGGTATGCTGTACTGGTAGAGAGTTAACATCATCGGCTGACACAACAGCCTTAGACCCTAGAAGACAAAGTCAATAAGAGATAATGTGAAAGAAAGAAAGTGTGACGGGAGTAAGTGATTGACATTAGTCTTCACCTATCAGGGAGTAGTACGGTGCATTGGTCGTTACCCGGTGTGCGTCAGTCCACTTTTTCCCCCGTTTCCGTTGTCTGTGTGGACTGGTTGCAGGTAAGCACACACTATTTTTTTAACAGTTAGATGAGCGTGTGTGGTTTTGTTAAAGCGTTTCTGTTAATCATAGTGCGTCATTGCATTGTGGTGCTGGCGCTGCTTTAGTGGGACTGATGACTGTTCGCCTTCTAGGTATGTATATTCCTAAGAGCTTGTTTTTACGCTGTTTAATATGCTTATGTGGAGTTAACGATGTTGCACGCTAAATAGGCACGAATCCCTGTACCCCAGTGTGTTATCGGTGGGCATGACTGGCAAGCCTGTGCCTGTAAGGCATTTAATTTGGCATGATATTCAGACGTTAAGTGTTTTAAACTTAATTGAGAATGGGGAACCAAGTGATGAATAACAATGTCTTTTCTGATTTGTCTTTTTGCCGTAGGATCCTCCCTTTTCATTTATATAGATATCTTGTGCTGTGGCCGTTGTCTTTGTGCTTGTAAGTTATCCTGGTTACACTGCTATACACGGTGGACGGATCTTTCTCCTGGTGGTGGTTCTTCTTTGTGTGCTTTGCAACACTGAGTGTTTAGTAGTGTGATCTTTTCATATTTGTTGTTTTTTGTTTTAGGGGGTTTTCTGTGACAGTATTTAATTTGTATATTAATATTTATATATATATATATATATATATATATATATATATATATATATATATATATATATATTTATATTTTGATACTTAATCCACGTCTCCTGCTTAACTCTATATGAGGGAATCAAACCTGTGTTCAATAATTCAAATTTATTGTTCCTGATGATAATTCCTAGGTGGGTTCTTTTTGTGAAAGTTTGGTTTTGCTTTCAAAAACTGTACCATTCCGCCACAAAAGAAAGAAAGAGATGAAAGGAACATGTGATTGGAGCATGCCGCATTCTGAGCTATTTTTGATTTATAGCATAGAACCAGCACATGACTTGCTAAGGACCAGCTTAAACTGGTCCATGCTTCAAAACCTACCTAACGTTAACCAGCCTATGCTATTTTATTTTTTTTAAATACTGTACGTTACTGTAGCTCCTGCCCTACCTTTCTCAAACGCATTTTTTTTTTTACAAAGACTTCTACCTACAAGGACAGTCTACTCTAATTGGCCAACAAGTACGCGCTGGAGAGAGTTCAACTTCTTAAAATACATGTTGAGAGAGTGAATAATTAGGGGTGCACTGAATTCTCGGCCAAAAAGAGAGAAGCTATTTCGGTGTTAAGAATAAATTATTACGAACGGTCAGATTGTCGAATGCGCTTGACCAGACGATGACATCGTATTTGTGTCATCGTATTCAGTGATAATGATTCACATTTCCTGTGATAATAACAGTATTTTATCTAAAGGTCTCCCTTTTTTCTTTTCTTTCTTGCTTCAATAAAGTTGAAAGTTGCAGTGAGGGGAAAAAGCTTAGGTTTAGGGCCATCGGTTCTCTCGGAAGCTCTGCTTCAGCTGCGAGATATTCTCATGAGGGGCTCATCTGACCGCCTGTACACTGCAGGACAAAGGACACACGACAAAGCTGAAATTTGGCCTGACTCAAAAAAGAGTCGCTTTAGTAAGAAATCGGCTCAAAAAAGGATGAAAATTGCACAGTGTATGCCCGGCTTATTATGCGCATGATTTGCATGTAGCATATTTGAACAGTTCTGCACGAGCTCGCAGTGAGTCTGCTTGTTAGCCGGGGGTTCAAAGTCCAAACGTGGGCTGAAAGTGTGACTGTGCTGCTTAATAATATTTTCATGCATTTTTAAAATAAAATTAAAAAAAGTAAGACACTAATAATGATAATAATAATTACAACTATTTATGCTATAACACTCACACATACTCTTCCAATTTTATTATTTTCATTGCTGCATACTGCATTTATTGTATTTTAAATACATATTACCTACTTTCCCATAGTCCATTACATATTCTATTTGAATTTTTTTTTTTTTTTTTTTTTTTTTACGATATAGTTAACACATCTGGGAAAATTTGGAATAAAATAGTAAGCCAATTTCAACCAAGGGGGGCTTTAGTTGGTCCATGCCCAAGACCCTCTATGTCATATTCTGTCCATATGCATGTTACCAGCATATTCTGCATCAAATAAATAAATACATGCAAACACAGACAAACTCACTGAGTAGTACGACGATACACAGCTGACACTCAGAATGGTTGAATCCGAAATGGCATACTTGTTCTATGTCTGAATTCACAGCATTCAAAATAGTGAAATAGTTATTTAGCTAAACCCTAAATAATAATAAAAAAAAACAATATCATTTAATTTCACTTCATTTCTCCCGAGAGTTCATGTAATATTCTAATCTTCCAATAAATAGACAATACATTTAATGGTTAACTTCCTATTTAGCATATTTGATTTTGATATTTTAATTCAATTGTAAAAAAAAAAAGTAAAATGTCCATCTGACACACAGATATATGCCATTTACTTAAATTAACTTAATTAAATTAACTGCTTAGTGTTGAATTAAAAGAGACAATTGTGTGTTAAACTAGTGATGTGTGATGGTCCTGAAGTTTGATAAACAGAGCAGTCCTAAATGTAACACACTGTATAGAAAATACCTTTTCCCAGGGGCTACAAGCACACATGCACGGACAAAATTCACCATATGAACATGCATCGTGTGACCAACACTTTAAAAACCATACAAAACAAGAACAAAGATATGCAAAACTTGTAGACATTAACTAAAACAGACAAATTAATCTTTAGAATTATGGAGCTTACCGGCTATGATGTCATCCATCTGCTCTAAGGCGGCCTCCAGCATAAAGCTAACATTTGATGTCATTCTGACAAATTACCCGATTCTCTACTTTAACACCGTAAGATACACAGACAAGTACAGGCATCCACCCTCACAAGAAAAAAAATCCCAACTCAAGTCATCAAAAACAGCAGATGTTGATGCGAATGTTCCCTTTATATTCACTATGGATGTGGCTCATGGCTTTAGAGCCTTCTTTCATTATGTGGCCATCAGTCAGTCTGCTGTGGGTCCTTCTGACCAATGGAGATTCAGCAGGGGTGTGGCACATCTGAAGTGTGTTTGCACATAAAGTACGTTCTTCCAAGCCATCAGTATGCAGAGGTTAGTCAGGGGGTCAAACCTTAAAAATGAGCACACCTATAACGTGGAAAGTAATGAAACTTTATAACTGCATTTTTAGATTTCACGAAGAAACTTTAGATATCTTTAGAATCATTTTGTCCCTATGAATCATATTATTATTTCACTGTAAGTATTTGAGTGATCTACTTCATTGTCTGGTAGTTTAGAAAAGCATTAGCCCAAGTCTGATGTATTTGATGAAAATGTAACGTATCACTCAAGTAGTATGAGCAGATTTAGGAGTTTGTTCAAATATCAACCTTAACGCTTAACAATAACAGTGTTACTTGACTAATGAATGATGGCACAGTGTGATATTTGTCTTTCATAGATCAATAATTAACATGCTGACAGCCTGCTGTTATAACATGGGTTATAACAGTTTCAACATTATGAGTCTTCTATGAATCTTCCTGGCACATGTAAACTTGCAGCAGCAGGGTGACAGTGTGCAGGGTGACAGTGTGATTTTATTTATTTATTTATTGTGTGTATATGTATATATATATATATATATATATATATATATATATATATATACCTATATTTATGTATTTAATTGTTCTTTGTAATATTCCCTGCTGATTGAATATACACGACAGCATGTTCATTTGTTAGGAAGCTTATTTCTCTGGTATAAAAATGACACAGCATAAGATTGCAATGTCAACATGAACTCAACCTAAGGTATTTACTCTGGTAAACAAATAATCTGGCTTTTTAGATTTTTAGCACTGTAACAAGCATCACGCACCTGACATTTGTGAGGCCTTAAAAAAATCACTACACCCAGTCTACACACACAAACAATAAAAAAAATACGCTATGGGAATGCCCCATTCTCTTGAATGCCACAGTATAGCGACAAGTAGTAATTTTCCATAATACCCTGTAAACAAAAAGCAACGCTATTTTTGAGACAATAGAATTAAGGCTGAGTTTCTGCACTAGTACCGCTCTCAGTGATAGGCTGTGGCAGGAAAGGCATAAAACATGTGTGCAGCAAGTTTAAGTGAGGAGAGAGGGAGGACGGGAGAGAGGCTGAGTCTGATTCTGTTTAGAGACAGACAGAAATAAGCAAGCACAGCATAAGCATACTCAAATAACAGGATACATATGCACGTTCCAAACTGAGAACATTCACTCAGAAATTACTTCTATTGTTATGCATGCACCGTCATGTTGTTCCAAACCTACATTACTTTTTTTTTCTTTTGTGAAATCCAGCAGATGTTCTTTTTAAATTCTTTTTATTTATTAATGTTTTCTATGTACACAAGAATGTACATATGCTCTAAACCTCGAAACCTTAATGTGCTCGCTTTCTCACTGCTTTTTCTAAAACAAACATAAATTTCTTCTGAAATGTGACTGGAGGACAAAGTAACACCATAAAAACAACTTATAACAAATATAAGCCATTTCTGATTAATACACATTTTTTTCTACATATTCTAACTAATTATTCATGAGTAGAAATTGAAAAACACACCAGCTGTGTGGGAGATGACGCAGTTGGATCATGGCTCTTTTCACCCTAAAGGATAAGATTTTGTTTCAGAGGCATCAGTTCTTTTTCCAGTGTTGTGTGCCTCCATGTCCATGGCCTCTTTCGCCTGTGATGAGCCGGGGCTGTCAAACAACTCTCGATAAAGAGTATGAGCCAGGACATGGTCATACTTTCGTGTCAGATGATTCTGGAGTCATGTCCAGAGACTGGGAAACCAGTGAACACATCAATAACCCTGTCTCTGTTGTCACATTCAGCCTAGAGCTGGACTGAGGGGAACAGCTTGTGGTATCTGTAGCACTGGGCATGGGATTCCCCAGCTGCTTTGATACAGATGTGAAATCCATCAAAGGCACACACTGACCATTGAAAAGCTAGATGTCCAGCCACCTCTAATTGTGCGCCCTAAATGTCTGGGCCATTTATCACTTGTTGTGTCATATGTCTCATTGCCTCTGCCACTCAATGAATGAGCATATAATACCAGTGTGTTTTGGCACATCTAATGCCCTAGACACCACACAGCAGGAGGTTGAACTAGTCAGAAAAGGAAGACCAGTACCTCAATAGCTGGATCCCTAATGTGATTCTGTGTTTGGTCCAAGAGCTGGAGATGAGATGGGATGTACTGGACATTATGATGTGTGTGTGTGTATATATATATATATATATATATATATATATATATATATATATATATATATATATATACACACACACATATATAAATATATATACACACACACACACACACATGTAAAGGTATGACCACATGAGATTTTCACCAGATGTCAATAACAGTCCATACATGCAAAGAAAACAGAAATAAAAAACGAACACATGTATAAAGAGAAGTGCAAAAAGGTACAGTATAAAAACTAAGACACCAGCAGAATTCTAGCAGTAATTAGAAAGCATTCCTTCCCCTTGTTAGTGAAAATTAATGCTGCTAACATGTCCCAACATATCACACAAGAAACATTTCATAATGTGTAACAGCAAAGAGCTCTCTCAAGACTTGCACAACCTTATTGTTGCAAAAATTACTAATGTCATTGCTTACAGAAGGATTTTTGCACTTCTGAATGATCCAGTGAGCACTGTTGGGGCCATAAATGGAAAGAACATAATTTCAACTGGTTTAGAGAAAAGAAAGTAGCTGCTAGAATAGCCTAATCAATCACCTGTCTTGAATCCAGTAGAAAATCTATGGAAAGAACGTCTCGGTTACGTATGTAACCCTCGTTCCCTGAAGAAGGGAACGGAGACGTCACGTCGGATGACCGACGAATTGGGATCTCGCTTCGAGAGACCAATCTACTTCGAGTGTATCTAAACAAGCCAATTGAAGATTGGCATGCGCTAATCGCATCCAGCTGCCGCTGATCACAGCGCGTGTATAAATAAGCAGCGGTGCAGCGCATATTCAGGTTTTCGCTGAGGAGCCGAAGCTAGTGACCCGCCCCTTCAGCAGAGGTGCAGCACCGCGGGCGACGGGACGTGACGCTCCGCTCCCTTCTTCAGGGGAACGAGGTTACATACGTAACCGAGACGTTCCCTTTCAGTCGGTCACTCCGAGTCACGTCGGATGACCGACGAATTGGGATCCCTACCAAAACGCCATGGACGCTGCCTCTTCCAGTGTCCTGTGGGAGCCCACAAGCCCCCTCAGTCTATCGGGCGTAGGCCGGGCTCAACCACAAGAAGCCAGCTACTTTTGTAACACTACCCATTCGTAAGACTGAACACTGGGAAACGCCCCACGCTCTAGTGAACAGGACGGCGGAAGTCCAGCCTCCCGTAGGAGGTCTCGGAACGAATACGCATATGGACAGTATTTCAGTTTGCATATGGAAAATTGGAGGTGATTGAACCCTCTTAGACGGGCAGAAGGTCTGCCGGGGAAACACGGGGCTCTAAGGCTATGCCGTGGAAATACACACACATAAAGTCCTCTTGGGGTACTTTACATGGCTCCCAGCCCTCACCGGTTCTCACGGATTCATCGAGAGGGCCTGGCGCCGATGCTCCGCAACATCTGGCTGCCGAGGGAATGGAGGAGCTCGATAGGGTCTACTGTATGGACGCTCTGGAGCGGTTAACAAGCCGACCAAACGGGCCTCTCAGTGCTTCTACCAGTTTGAGGTGAGAACACAGGAGGATACCGGTTCCACACGTAGGCTATAGAATCTAGCAATCGTGTTGGGGTCGCCCAGCCCGCAGCTCTACAATCTGTCAGCGAGGTGCCACGAGCCACCGCCCAGGACGATGCAACACTTGCTGAGTGTGCCCGCAACCTGAAGGGGGGCAGGGCATACCCTGTGCTTGGTATGCTAGGGTAATGGCGTCCACTATCCAGTGAGCCATCCTCTGCTTGGAGGCGGCACTCCCCTTCTGCCGGCCTCTGTGACAAACGAGCTGGACTGAGGTCCTGAAGCTTTGTGTCCGGTCAACGTGAGCATCGGAGTGCTCGGACGGGACAAGCAACGCCAGGGCTGGGTCTGCCTCCTCCAGGGGCAGCGCTGGAAGGTTCACCACCTGGTCTCTGAAGGGGGTAGTGGGAACCTTGGGCACGAGTCGGGCCGTGGCCTCAGTGGTACCTGGGAATCCGCGAGCCCAAACTGTAGGCACCTAATCGTCGACCGAAAAAGCCTGCGGGTCCCCTACCCTCTTGATGGAGGCCAATGCGAGCAGGAGCAATGTCTTCATAGATAAAAGAACTTTAGCACAACTGCTGGCAAGGGTTCAACGGAGCCTACTGCAGTGCTGTCAGCACTACAGACAGGTCCCAAGAGGGTACTGTTGGGAGCCGTGGAGGATTCAACCTCCTGGCTTCCCTCAGGAACCTGATAATCCGGCCATGCTTACCCACAGACCTCCCATCTATGGGGTCATGATTTGCAGCGATTGCAGCCACGTAGACTTTAAGGGTGAGGGAGACAGCCTTCGCTCCAACCCTTGCTGCAAGAAGATAAGCACGACTGATAGGGCAATTCCGGGGTCTTCACCCTGAGAAGAACACCACTCGATTTAACAGGCTCTACTTCAAGGCATAGGCCTGTCTCGTGGACGGCACTCTAGCCGAAGAAATGGTGTCGACTACCTCTTGAGGTAGGTCACCTAGAGCCTCCGCAGATCCCATCCAGGGACCAGACATGGAGTTTCCAGAGGTCTGGACGCTGGTGCCAAGTGGTGCCCCATCTCTGAGTCAGAAGATCCTTCCTCAGAGGGATCGGCCAAGGAGGGGCTGTCGCGAGGAGCACAAGTTCTGGGAACCAAGTCTTCACCAGTAGGGTGCTACTAGCAAGACCTGCTCCTAGTCCTCCCTGACCTTGCACAGTGTCTGTGCAAGAAGGCTCACTGGGGAAATACATACTTGCAAAGGCCCCGCAGCCAGCTGTGTGCCAGTGGGCAATGGGAAGTCTCTGGAGAGGCAAACAGGTCTACCTGAGTGGCTCGGAAAACGCTCCCAATCAGCTGAACCGCCCGGGATGGAGTCTCCATTCTCCGGGTAGTGCAGCTTGCGACAGCTCGTCGGCTGCCTGGTTGCACACTCCTGGAATGTGAATGGCGCAGAAGCGACCTCAGAACTTCCGACTCCATAGGAGGAGGAGGTGGTGGGCTAGTTGCGACATACGACGACGGAGCGAGACCACCTTGTTGGTTGATGTACGCAACGGTCAGTATGTTGTCTGTGCGGACTAGTACATGCTGGCCTCGAAGGCAGTTCTCGAGACTGCCTAGGCGAGATGTACTGCCAGCAACTTTAGGCAGTTGATGTGCCATTGCAGTTGAGGGCCCGCCCAAACCCCTGACACTGCATGCCCGTTGTGCACGTGGCCCCTCAGCCGGTGGTGGAGGCATCCGTGAAACACAGCATACCTGGAGACCTTCTCCAGGGGCACTCCGCCCGAAGGAACGAGAGGTCTGACCACGGGTGAAGGTTTGGCGGCAGGCCGGTGTTATTTGAACCGGTGAGTGCCACTTTGCCACGCCCACCTCGGGACTCGATCGTAGCCAATGTTGAAGCGGTCTCATATGGATTAGTCCCAGCGGCATCACTGTACGCGCTGCCATATGCCCCAGGAGCCTCTGAAAATATTTCAGTGGGACCGCCATCCTGCTCTTGAACATATTGAAGCAGTTCAACACCGAATTGGCACGCCTCCTGTGAGGTGTGCCATCTGATCGATCGAATCCAGCTCCATCCCAAGAAAAGAGATCCTCTGCGTTGGGCAGAGTTTGCTCTTCTCCTGGTTGACCTGAAACCCAACTGGCTGAGGTGCTGTAGCACCAGATCCCTGTGTTCGCACAACTGAGCCCGGACTGAGCCAGTCATCCAGTTGGTTGAGAATGCGAACGCCTTACTCTCTCAGTGGAGCAAGGGCTGCTTCCGCGACTTTGCATGAAGACGCGTGGCGACAGGGAGAGCCCGAAGGGTAGGACTTGTACTGATATGCTCGACCTTCGAACGCCAACCTCAGGAATGGCCTGTGGCATGGAAGAATCGACACCTAAAAAGTACGTGTCCTTCAGGTCGATCGCTGCAACCAATCCTGGGGACGGACGCACTGAATAGGCGTTTCTGTGTCAACATCCTGAACGGGAGTGCTCGATTCAGGACTCACAGATCCAAGATTGGTCATAACCCACCGCTTTCTTGGGCACTATGAAGTATGGGCTGTAAGCCCCGACCTCACATCGGCTGGAGGAAGCGGCTTTATCGTGCCTTCACTAGAAGGACAGCAATCTCCGCCCACAAGACAGGGGCACACGATTGTTCACTGACATATAGCGGATCCCACTGAACTTGGGGGACGCCGGATGAACTGAATCATATAGCCGAAGTCGAAGGGTTCGCAGGAGCCACCGGGATAGCCTGGGAAGATTCAACCAGGCATCCAGAGACCGAACTAGCGGCTCGAGCGGAACCACCCGACGCAGGCGATGGGGCAGCGAGGGGAGTGCAGGGACCCGCTCGGGCGCCTCGTGGCCGGGTCCAAGCGGGTCTGAGGTGTGCAACTCTTACCTGCATCCCCGCAGAAGTGAGGCGGGTAGGCTGTTGGTTCGCCCTCCCAGTCTTCCCACTGCTGCATATTAGCCCAAGGAGAGCGCGGAGTGGCGCGGAACTGGCCCGCTCAACTCCTCGCTCTCCCTGGGGACCCAGAGACAGAGGAAACCGCCCTTGTCGAGGTTTTAGGTAGCGGCAACATTCTCTGCCCGGCAGAGCAGCTCCCTCCATCCCCGGATCTGAGGGCCTCTTGCACCTGCGCTTTCCTCCAGGTTTGGCAGGAGCCTGACAGGCTGGGTGGCTGCCCTGCTGCCAGCTCCACGGTGCTGCCTAGATGGGGCTGCTGCGTTGACTGCACGGAGCGGTGGCGGCAGCAGGGGGCACCTCGGCGACGAGCTGGCTGGAGGTGGGCCGCCGGGCGGCTGGGTGAAGGCAGCAGCTGCACGCCGAGGCAGGATGTTTCTTACCTCAGTCTGCTTCTGGGCAGCGGAGAACTGCTGGGCAAAGTTCTCCACCGCGTCGCCAAGTGGCCGGTCTGGGACATGGGGCATCAAGGAACGTGTCTTGTCTACCTCGCGCATGTCGCACTCAGACACAGCCACAGATGGCGTTTCTGGACCACCGTGAGTGGCCATCGCGACAACCCAGAGACCGCGCTGTGACCTTCGCCGCTCGTGGCGCGAGGTCCATCACGATACAGAGTTCTTTCAGAACTTCCAGGTCATGACCACCCCTGTGCAGATCCTTCAGTGCCTTGGCCTGATGAACCTGCAACAACGCCAAAGCGTGTACTGCAGACGCAGCTTGTCCACAGGCCGCACAAGGCACCGCCGCTCAGAGCCGACGCCAGTACCTGCAGGCCCGGAGGGGAGCACAGGATCACCGCACTAAGCGGAAACGGCATTGGGACACAGCTGCATCCCAACTGACCGCTCCACTGGGGCGATCACCAGAACTCCCTGGCTGTGCCACTGTCAAGGGTGGTGAAGGAGGAGGAGCCACTGGGGCAGTTTCTGGCAGTGAAAGGTGCTTTCCACATCCCAGTAAGCTCCTCATGCACTTCCGGGAAGAAAGGTACCAGGGTGGGGCCCTGAGAACCAGCGCAAGCCACCCTTAAATACTAATCGTCCAGCCTCGAGGGCCCGGAAGCAGTGGAGGTTTCACTTGATCCCGATCACCTCGACGGCCTGGGCAAGCATAGCCACCATTTCTAGATCTGTATCCAGTACATTCAACGCCTGGTAGACGAGAGCAACCGGATCTTCACTTCCAGAAATGTCTGGCTCACCTTCCGATGCAGCGATTGACTTCTGATCATCAGGGGGAGCCCAAGAGGGTACAGCTGATACCCCACGTGAGGGTCCAGACTGCCCCTTTGCAGCTCCACTGGTTGCAGAGTTTAAGCTTTGTGTCACAACGAAATGGAGCCCACCTGTCTGCAGCCAGAATGAGAACCAAGTCGAGCAAACACAAGCTCCGCCTCCTTTTTTCAAGGCGACAGAGCCCGCCCATCACTCCGAGATGACCATCTCCCCGCGAGGAAATGATTCATCCACAACCGCCACCTCAGCGTGCTAAGCCCAGGCACACGAGGCAACGATTGTGACCATCACCTAACACCAGGTAACAACCGCGATCCAGAAACACACGGGTGTATCGTGAGTCTGAAGCAAGACCCACGCTGTCTTCCAAGACGCGTCGAGTTTGCCAGACGTAACGTCGTCTTTAAAAGACGCACCCGCGAATGCTCTTTTTAGTGCTGCGGCAACAGGGGATAGCCGTTTTGGCACACAAACAGGGGGTAGTGCAGCCTGATTGTGGCAATCCACTCGACGCAGGAAAACGACCTCCGCTGAAACGCCGTACTCCAACACTCGTAGATCGCCTTTTGAGCGGAACAGTCACGCTCGGCTCGGGGCGAAAAGCTGAATATGCGCTGCACCCGCTGCTTATTTATACACGCGCTGTGATCAGCGGCAGCTGGATGCGATTAGCGCATGCCAATCTTCAATTGGCTTGTTTAGATACACTCGAAGTAGATTGGTCTCTCGAAGCGAGATCCCAATTCGTCGGTCATCCGACGTGACTCGGAGTGACCGACTGAAAGGGAACTAAAGATCAGAGTTTTTTTAGGAAAACATCACACCTGAAAAAAAGCATATGACTAGTTTCTCCATTAGGTATGGATATTATCCATTAAGTATTATTTATTCAGTCCCGGTACTAAGTTACAGACAATGCTTATTGCATATTAAGTGCAACAAGATTTTAGCTTGAAGTACAAGCAATCTATAAAAATATATTTCTAAAGTGCATTATGTGCAGACAGAGATATTTTTTTTGACTGCCTAGCTACTAGTTCTTCTTCTCCTCAGGTATGTATATTAGCAGTCTTCCAAAATAACATCATAAACATCACATAAGGTTTCTCTAAATTAGTGTTATAATAATGTTAATAATTTAATAAAAACACACATTCAATTACATTAAAATAATCAACAATAAAAATGCTATTACACCACTGGTAAATAATAATGAACTGTTTATTAAGAAATAATAATGCAGAGCTTACCATAAAATGAATTTGTAGTGATGATTTTTTTGTGTACATTGAAAGAGGTTCCATACCTCTATTATTTTTAATCTCAATCAAAGTTAACTAAATTATGTGAATGTGTTCATAATAAAAATAAACATTAGCCAAGGCTGATTGTTCAGCTGCATTTTACTTTTTTTTTTTTTTTTTTTTTTTTTTTTTTTTTAAGGTTGCAGTTACAGTGAACCAACCCACTATTCCTACATCTGGTCCAAGCAAAAGACAAGCTCCTTGATGCCTGAATGAGCACCACTTAGCCTTGACCAAGTTCATAGTGAAAGGCCTACATCCCTTTGCAACAGTGGAATCCAACAAGCTGTCAGTATATATACAGAGTTGCATTAAATATAGTAGGAAAGTGTCGAATTATAAAGGGGCTGTATATGAATCCCACCGCTCCACAAAATAAACAGCAACAATAATTCAATAATGATATATATATATATATATATATATATATATATAACAAATGAAAGATTTTTTTAATTGTTTATATATATTTTTTACTGTAAGGGACATGTGCAAAGCACTCAATCCCAAATGTACTCCATCCTCCAGGAGTTAGCTCAGTGACACATCAATTCCCCTTCTGGTATGACGTCGAAGAGGCCAATGTGATCAGTGAGCAGAAGGATTTGCCAAAGCTGGTAGTCACATCAGATGGGTGGACCAGTCTCTGTCAGGACCACCATCTGCACTGCACAAGCCAGGCATTATAAAACTGAAGGTCCTCCACACCAGGGCAGCATACCAATCTCAAAGCGGTGAAGTAGTGGCAGAGGAGATCTCTGACAGTGTAGCTGTGACTGTTGATAAGGCTGGCAATATGGATGTTGCTATCCTAAAAATAGGATTTTTGGCACATGCATTGAATTTAGCAGAAAATATACAAAATTGTGGTTGTGTGGTTCATGAGGTCCTCCTTTCCAAAACAGTGTTGATGGGAAAGCAGCAGCTCCTTGGTAAGTCTGTTTAATTTAAATGTTCTTTTGAAATTTACACATTTAACAATTTAATTCAATAATTAAGTGGTAATTAAATGTATGTTGTTTGTTGTTGTTGTTGTTGTTGTCTCAGGCTTTCCAACAGTCCCTCATCCTTGATGTTAAGACCAGATATAACTTGCTCTACCTAATGATAGAGAGATTCATGGAGCAGGATCCAGCAATACAAGCAGCAGCCTTGGACCCACGACTTCAAAAAGCAATCACCAAGGACAACTTGGACCGTCAGGAGGATGAGGACTTCCATAAGGCTGAGGAGTTAATTCAACTCGAAAAGACTCAAAACTCAAAAGAGTACAGTCACGCTGTGTGTGTCATGTGAGAAAAAAGCAACCTGTGGACAGTTCATACCCATTAAAGAGAAGGTGAGGGAGAATCCCTCCCAGCTCTATCAGGATAATGACATCTATGCCTTTCTGCATGAGGCCACAGCAATTGGTCCCAGATTCAAAGGGACAGCCTGAGGAGGAAAACTACTGAGGCCAATTTGAGACGAAAAACGAAAATGAGATGACAGACACAGGAAAAAGAGGAATTTGAAGGAGAAGGTGAGAAAATGGAGGAGACTATTCTTCCATTGCACATAAAAAGGAATGCCTTAGAGGTTATTTTGTCAGAACAGGGAGTTGAGATTGAGGATCCAATTGGGAAACCTTGTATCTCAAACTTAGTGAACAACTTAGAGTTTGAACTCTACAAAAGACTGCCTCCCATTCCCATGGCTGAAGATCCAGTGATGTGGTGTTACCTTTGTGCTCAAGCCTCCTACACCCCTAGTGAGAGGGTATTTTCAACTGCAGGGACCACAATAAGCCAAGAGAGGCCCCAACTTCTACAGCAAGGGCAAATATGTAGATTTTTCTCCAGAATAATGATTAAAAAACTGGATGTCTGAAAACTCTCCTCAGCATCCTGGAGGTCACCCGGTGGCCTACGGTCTGAATGTCTGGCAATATGTGGGAAGCTGTGGAATATGCACCGTCATCAAGCAAAGCAAAGAACCAGCATGACAAACAAACAGAAAGTCACTAAATAGAACTTGCTGGATGGTGTAGTTTCCAAACTGAGGGAGGAACTTCCTTCAGCAAGATATCATCAGGACTGATGTCACCCATATCTTTTCTGTTCTCCCCTTCTCCAACAAGGAAGTCAATAGTGCACAGAAGGATGACATCACGCTTCCCAACTATACCCCACGAAGCGGATCACAATGATCAACCACTAGGGCGTGCTGTACCAACTGATCAAGAGGGAGGACAGCCAGCACCCAACTGCAGCTCATCGTTCCAAAGGCCTTGATCCAATAAATGCTACAGAGCCTCTACAGCATGTGAGAGCTCCTGCAGTCTTAAGCCCATTCCAAAATGCACTCATTGGTTTAGATAACTGATTATGCACATCCCAAGCCAGTACATCCCACCCTTCCTGTGACCCATGATATGTCTCTTTACAAGCCGTGTAGCATTACAAACATTACAGGCCTACGACAAGCATTATAAAGTCGTGTTGCATTCTAGTCTTCTGAAACCATAAAATGTTTCTTATGCAAAGAAGAGGGTAAAACAATATTTTAATCACTGAAAATGCAATGCAATCAGTCACGAGACATACAAGAGCCAACCAAAGCTGAGGTGAGGCTTTCTATTTCAGCATTTTTTTTAAAATTTGCACACACAGGAAGAGTTTTACTCTGGATGGAGACAGCGATCGAACAGATCAGACATTTTTCCTCGGAAGACTCATTATAAAGCAATGGAGTTTGACATCACTCAGTCTAAACTCCGCCATTTTGGCAGGCCATCAGGAGTGTGTTAGAGCAGCCATAGCAGTGGTATCAGCGGTTGCAGAACAATAATTTAAAACTTGTCTATTTAGACCTTACAAACCGTAGTGGACAGCTGCTGTGTGCCAGATGACAGAACAAGCAGAGAAAAGAAAAATTTTTCATGAGTCTAGCATCCAGTCAAGCCGAGATATCATAATTAAGGAAAGCAGTCTTCAACTATTGCAAAATAGAGAAAAACATTTTACATTTAATTAAGCTTCTCAACCTTGTAGCCTATCTTAAACATACAAAATGACCAATGAAGAAGTGTCAAGTACCAAAAGCAGAATTGAAAATATGCATTTTCCTATACACACATGCGACTGTCCCATGAAGGAAAGGGGAAATTATTCTGGTTCACTGCAATAGAACGTGCTAACAAAAACAACATTCGGGATACAATGGGAAACATTCAGCATATAATTTGAAAATATTTATGTGTATTTACATGTGTATATATATATATTTCTATATACATAAAATATATATCATATTATATATAAATACATATTAAATATGTAAACAAACTTTCTCAAATATGTACATGCATGTATCTGTACACTTAAACCATATTTAAAGACAAAAGCAATCGGACAGATAATGTAAGTGTCACATTACATATGCATACACATATCATGCTTTAGATCCAGGAAGATCTAAACAAGTAATCTATGAGCGTTTTAAGAAATTATGTATGTACTGGCTAATAGTGGTTTTCCTCTAGAGGGAGACAGATGCTGTTTTGAGAACATGAAGATAACATTTTTGCAGACTTGTATAGTTTTAAGGCCTGCTAACGAGGTAACATTTTCAAGCCATGCATTTTTTTTTATTTTTTTACTTTTTCTGTTTGATTGCTATATATATAAAATTGATGTATATATAAAATTTATATGCTGGTGTTTTTGCCAGTATGCCATACCTTTCAGTACCAGTGACCCAATTTACTTTACTTTTACTAACATTTTTCTTATTCTTTCCTTTTTTTCCAAATTACACTTTGACAAAATGACAGGAAAATATCACCCAGTTCAAATGGGAATTCAAAGTAAAGGCAATATCTCGATCATCTATAGCGGCCACAGTGCAAACTGAAAAATCACTCCACATTAGCATAAGAAAATATAAGAAAATTAATGGAAAACTCTGAAGTCTGATTGAAATGGCATATATTGTAACATCCTTTTTACACGAGAACAAATCAAATGTGAAATCATTCTTTTAACTGCCATCACTATGAATGTGTCTAGACAGTTTACAATACATCCTGGCAAAAAGGTTTTAATGCTATCTCTTGTATAAGTAATAGCACAGGAGTCTCTTTGACATGCCACGCCAGAATAAGCTGCAAAATAGACTGAAATTTATGCCTTTTACAGCAGAGACAATCCAGCTGTGCAGACAGTTGTTGTTGTTTGTTTGGGGTCTTTCTGCCTTTAGTTTAGTCTTTAGTAAGTGTAACGCATGCTCAATTGGGTTATAAAATCAGTAGAATGACTTGACCATTCCAGGATATTGCACTATAGTAGAAAAAATCAGTAGAATGACTTGACCATTCCAGGATATTGCACTACATTCCCGTATAGATTTTGAGAGTGACACACCTACCTTCTGGAGAGTGTTCTTCACATGAATGGATGTTATCATTTGTGAGCATCCAGGCCTTTTTATGTTGCTGATCCCAAATTGCTTATCTGGCCACTCTTAGTGCTCTTTCTAAACATTATTTTTTTTTTTTTGTTTGACCACATTATGTGGTTCGGAGCAAGAGCTACCGAACGAAATTGACATACTTAGAATCAACTCCAGGGGCCAATTGCATAAAAAGGTTTAGACTAGTCTTAAAAGTCATCTGATTTTGTTCTTTAAAGGAGGAATATGTATTTTTGTTCAAAATGCACTGGAGAGAACTCACTGAGCAGAAGGCCTGCTACCGGACACAGAGGTGGCTTTGTTTCTTCTCAATAGGTGAACAGCACCGCACCACACCACACCACAACATCTAAAATCTGTCTACACTCGACCCACTAAGGTAATTGTTACTCACCTATTGTAAGCCTTATTTTATTCCACTGAATAGAAAATATAAGACCGATTACCACAGTTTTGTTATGTTGCTATTTATTACAACCGTTCTGAATTGAAATATCTGCTTACTGTTGCTAAAAGTTAATTCTCTGTCATGTTAGAAATATGCCCTACACCAAATCCAACCTACCCAATAGTGTTAACAAATACTATACATACTATATAAAGTACTATATAAAAAATTATTTGTTGATGCAACTGTGCCATTTCGATTTGCTTTTACGCAGAGTGGTACTGTTTTGTCGTTTCTCACTTAAAATGCACTAAAAATATATATGCCAAAAAAATATAAACCTAGCTGTATATAAAGGTAAAAATGAAGCTATTTAAAATAGTGTTCAGTTGATAAGTTTAAAATAAAATACTTGGAAATGGGCTTACTGGCAAAAATACAGAAATGCTACAAATGACACTTTTTACATTTAAACACATTGTTCCTGAAAAAAAAAAACCAAGCATACAAAAACCTCTGTTGTAATTTTTAAATACCTTTTAGAAGCCTTGTTTGTCATCGACCCATTAGCATTAGCTGGATCATCCTGAAAATGGCCTCTGTGTCTCTTGGAGTGTCCTGTCTCTGTTACTTTGTGGTACTCTGTCAGTATGATGTCACTGACCTTCTCGCTTGTGTGAAGTGCACTAAAATAGTCCCGACAGAGTACAGGAAATCAATGAGCCATACCCCTGAAGGGTCCTCAGAACCCATAACATGGCAGGCTATACACCCTCATACCACTGGGCTATATAGAGTACCATTAGCTTTGGACATTATGGGTTTAAAGAAATATTGTGAATAGTTTTCTGAATATGTACAGCAAAAATTAATGGACGTTTATTGAACGTTATTGATAGTTTTGCTGGTATTAGGTACAACCTGACAAATGGATTTGGCTATTGCAATAATAAAAACTGAGAGAAACAAGTAATAGTTAAAATGTTTGAAAATAAAATAACAGTTAGACTTCCATCAGCTACTGATCACCATATGTTTACATAGCTCTTTTTTGGATTTGATTGAGTTGATGTAAAAATGTAAATCTATCTCTCTGTCTGTCTGAATGTGAAAGGTCAAAGGTTATTATGCAGTTGTATTTTTATTGCTGTTCTTTTATGTCTTCACATCGTACATAAAAGACCCAGCCACAGTGCTTGGTACGTCCAGGTTGGTTTTCATGCCTCTTGAAGGCATATATAGTAGTTTTTTTTCTTTTTTCAATTAAAGAATGTGCTGTAGTGCAGTAATATCCAATGCTACTGAAGTGTAATCCAGTGTTTCTCAACCCTGTTCCTGAAGGCATATCAAAACAGCGCATTTTTCAAGCAAAAATAAAAATAAACTCATCAGCTCATTATTGGAGGTTCTAAGGCCAAAGAGGAAAATCAAAATGGCAATTGAAACTTAAGATCTGAAGCCAGTAAAAATTACTTTAGAAACGACACAGTGTCATTTTGTGTTATGTGTGTGTGTGTGTGTGTGTGTGTGTGTGTGTTTGAGTGTGCGTGTTTTATACAGACATTGATAGGTCTGTTAGTAATATCTCTCAAATCCACAATTGAGTAGTAGGTTGCAGTACAGCTTTTCACTGACATGAACATCAAGTAGCTCAATATCTTGTTGTCTATTCTCATTTTCACTCTTTTCTTCACAGAAAAATATAGCTTTTAAGCCATTGAAGTAAACGTCTCTTCACTGTGATATTGTTCCAGTCAAATGTGAGCAATCAATATGTTTTGTCTGTCTGGGTATTGTGAGCAATTAATCAAATTAAATCGATATTCGATAAGCAGATATTTTCCAGATCACTTGAAAAATGATGATACCAATATATATTTCCTTAGTTTTGAAACGCCACTATGCCTCTTCTGTATAGAAAGTATAAACAAATTAATATTATCAATAATAACAATGATACTCATATAATTTTGGCTAGTTTTGAGAAATAATAAACATTGAACGCCTATAAAATAACTTTAAAAAAATTAATTTCAATTAAGATGCAGTTGAAAACTTAAAGGGCAACTTTTATGACCCTTTTTATGATATGAAATATGAGTCTCAGGTGTCCCCACACGAGAATGCGTCTATGATGTTTCAGCTAGAAATACACCACAGATCATTTTAATATATAATTTTGAAAATGCCTATGTTAAGTGGAAGAAGAAACACTCTGTATTAGATGAAAATAAGCTGATGCACCCTGCCCTGTTTTTCAAGATTAGAGAAGCGTCTTTACAGCTCTTAACTGATAAAAAAGAAAACAAACAAAAAAACATGGTTTTGATTATAATATATATTGTGCTGAAATCACACATTTAAAAGCCATGTTGGTTTAAACCTCTGATTTCTGAGCGCAAATATCTGTAACACACATACAGAGTGGGTGCACATGGCATCTGAGTAAAAACACACATAAGTTTACAAAAACACAGTCGGTTATGTTTGGGATGGTAAAAATCACATCGGGTTGCAAATGTGTTCTACCACGACAAGAATTGCCTTTAGTAACCAAGGTGGGTGATGTCATTTTATCACGTGAGACGTGAGACAAGAAACAGATATACCTTTGTTTCTTTGTCTTCAAGACCGCATTATGTGTGTGCATTGTCCAGTGTATCACTGTCCTTTATCTTTTTGAAAAGAGAAAAAAAATAAAATAGTAGATCATGTCTAGTGCATCGATAAGGAGATGCTTGCCACCTTGTGCACAAGTTAAGCCTGTGACCTGGCTTAAATTGGACTGGCCACAAGAGCAAGAGAACCCCAGACACTAACAATGACAAGTTTCTGTCAGGTTGGCCTGGGAGGAGAGATACCAACGCCTGTCTCTCCCATATTTCCTGGATCTCCATGATGAGTTATCTCGTTCAAGGAGTAAGCTGTATTCCTCTTGCATCTTTGTACCGATGACAACAATTTATTCGACTATCTAATGAGCGGGTGTGCAATTCTCCAGGGGAGAAGATACAGGCCATAGAATATGTCCCTTTGCCAGAAAGACAGTCAGGCTATTACAGGCATTATTTTCTGGTTTCCAAAATGATAGGGGGTTGCATCCAATTTTAGATCTTTTGGGGTTTAACCGCAGAGCATACAAGTTCAAAATGCTTACAATCAAATAGATTGTTTCTTAAATCAAATTGGGGGATTGTTTTGTGACGATTGATCTCAGGGACGTTCACGTGGAAATCTTGCCACAACAGAGGAACTTCCTGAGGTTTGCTTTCGGGTTAAGATTACCAGTATCAGGTTCTTCCATTCAGCCTTGCCTTGTCACCTCGCACATACAAGAAATGCATGAATGCAACACTGGTCCCTCTATGACTACAGAGTGTCTTTGACCACAAGATGGACAAGATGTTGCTCCTTGATACCTCCATGTCACCTTCTGGCCTATTTTTGAAACCCCTGTGAGAATTGTTGTTGCCAGGTTTGCTAGGCTAAAAGACATGAGGAAGCATTCGGCCAGTTTCTTCCTCACCATGTTCAGTTGTCGTGCCTGTTGAGTGTGGTGAGCTGTGTGCATCCCTCGAAAAGAAAGGACGGTTATTTTGTCTAAAAAGAATGAATGAATGAATGAATGAATTTATATAGTGCTTTATTGTGTATTGCTGTACACCCATAGTGCTTCACAATCATGTGGGGGGGGGTCTCTCTTCAATCACCACCAGTGTGTAGCATCCACATGATGCAATGTAAGTCACAGGACAACGGCACCAGTGTGCTCACCACACACAAGCTACAAGTGGAGAGGAGAGAGAGATGGAGCTAATTCAGTGGATGGAGATTTTTGGAGGCCATTATTTTTTGACAAGGAAAAGTGGAGGTAATTTGAGCAAAGAATTTGAAAACATTTGAGTCTGAGAACTGAAAAGTCCTGAGGGTTGTGCAAACAGGACTATGGGGATGTGTCAAAAATCAAAAAGTTCCAACGGATAGTAGGGGGCTCCTTCCTGGCACCCTCAGGGGATCACAGTACAATCTCCGCTACCGGTTGTGTTTTCATTTGGTTTCAGACATTTGATTCCTGCCATGCTTCCGGACACTGAACATCTCACATCTCCCCAACAAAGTGTAGTGTCAAAATGAGTGCCCCTTTCAAAAAATTGCCAGCATGGAAACCACTGCCAAATATTTCTCTGTGAGTAGTAAGGACTGTAGATAAAGAATACAGGTTGTGCGTCATTCATGAAACTGAAGTGCATTTATTGACACAGGATTATAGAATGTGTTCCTTTGCCAGAAAGAGAGTCAGGCTATTACAGCCTTTATTTTTCTGGTTCCAAAAAAATGGTGGGGTTGCGTCCAATTTTAGATTTTCCAGGGTTGAACCAGTACCTAAGAACAATTTCAAAATGCTTACAATAAAACTGACTGTTTCACAAATCCAATTGGGGGATTGATTGATATAATCAATCTCCAAGATGCTTACATTCACATACAAATCTTTCCACAACACAAGTTCTTGAGGTTTGCTTTTGTGAGGAGTGAAATTATTGCCATATGAAATTAATTCCCTGTGAGGTCAGAAACTCAGGAACTCTCAAAGCACACATATAAATAAAACAATAAACCCTCTAATCTGTGAAGAAGATCTGGGGAAAGACAATTTGCTCATCTGCCCTTTCACCTATCCTTCCCTACTGGGCCTATGCTTGCCAGGTCACAAAAAAAGGTTTTTTAAAGAGTGTTAAAGAACTCAAGTTGCTATACTTATAAAATGCATCTACTGTATCTAAAAGATTAATAATAATAATAATAATGATTAGTATTGTCTTAAAAGGCCTCAATGTGATTGGTAAATTTGTTTCAAGTTCATAGTAGTTAAGTGTATTATGAGAAAGATTGAAAACTTTTGTTGAACTGTGTTCTGTTGAGGAGGGGTGTGCGTCTCAGCCAGATGCAACCCTGGAGAACGGGAAATAAAACCCAATAGATATTTTATGGTTTTAACAACTGATCTGGTCTGACTATTTAAAGGAAAAAGAAGCAAATCAGTCAGGGCCTTCTGTAGCCTTAATGAGCGTGTGTTAAATAGTGTTTTACACACTTCCTACCATGTATCTTTCTAAAAGTCATTATGCATCTTTTCCTCATAGATTTGTCTTTTGTAATTTGCTTCTAAGTATTATTATTTTTTTATAGTTTGTGATACAACTTAACGTGACTAATAGTAAATTCTTATATTTAACGTGATCTCTTATGTATATCTTTATATATATATATATATATATATATATATATATATATATATATATATATATTATTTTATTTTATTTATTTATTTTTTTTTTTTTTTTTTTCAAGTAGATTAATGAGTAACATTTCTGCAAATCTGCATTTGGGATAGATCACACTGGAGTACCAATGGTTGCTGGGGGTCTGGTCATTAGGGATCTTCTGCTTTCTGTCTATCAATAATTGAACATGATGAAGCTCTTGTGATTATAGAGACAAATGCACTTTTTGTTATAGGCATGGAGGGTGTAGCTCGCTTGAAGGTATAATGATCACTCTTCATCCACTATGTAAATCAGAACCAGTGAGTTTGTGCCTAATGGTTTGGAAAACTGCCAACAGAGTGATGTTAGGTCCATAATAAATGACAAATTTAAATTATAGGATTTCCAGAACAATCAAATATCTAAAATGTATATACACTCAAAATCTGTTATCAGTTTTAATTATGAATATTGTCAAAATTCAGCCATCACTTGAAATTGGAGACATATTTAACATGGTGCTAGATCTTGAAGCATACTAATGACCGATCAGGCATTAAACCTTTAGCCAGGACACTAAATTCTGCTTTTGCCCCAGTTACTGGAGTCTTACACTTTCGAGGTACGTGCTAGAAACTGTGAATGCTCTGACACACCAGATGCTTCATTTTGCACTGCTAATGTGATCTTATCACTATCAAACCCCGAGCACATGTGAGCTATTCATATCAGCAAGACATACTAGCTTTTTTTTTTTTTTTGCATGGGTAAATTTCAAAAATTGGGACCACACGTCCTTTCCTTTTCCTTTCCTTCGATATGACATATACTCTGTATAGCTGTATTAGAGGTATAACTGTATAAGTTCTTCTACAGGTGAGAATACAGAAACCTCAGAGATTGGACTTTCTTTATGAAAGGCTGCACATTTAAGGGTGTCCCATTGACACTGCTTGATCTTGAGCTTTTAGCTTCAGGCTGTTGGGACAGGCTGATTAGAGGGCATCCTTAGCATCTCCACTGATGTATTGTTAGCCATGTGTGGTGCAATTGTAGACCCATTTGCCTAAAAAGTACCATTAATTTGAAGTGACTTTCAATCCTTTTTATTGTAAGTAGTCATTTTAGCTCATTAGTTAACAACTGACAGTTTATTAAAATTAGTTTCTCATTGGAATCTCATCACAGGGTCACAAAACTGCCTAATGATTATTGATATAAACAAGGGTAAAGGATATCAGAATTAGGAGGCTATGAGCATATTGAGTGTTTTATTTCCATAATTAAGCGATTTGTAGCAAACCAAAAACAAACATTACAAAAATTAACATTCTGACATGTCTGAGAATAAGTGGTTAGTGTTAAATGGCAGTTGTGTGGTTGTCATGAAATGCATTAATGAAAAAAAGTCGTAATGGTCCTAAAATATATTTTCCCAAAAACAAACAGTTTGACCTGCACGTTAAACCTACTATCCTCACAGTACACCGGTACAAAATTCCACCAGTTCCACCAGTGTTCTCTAACCCTCCCCCATGTGTCTCACAGGCTCAGGCTTCAGTTTCCTGGCAACAGAGAGGCTGAGCATGCACTGCCTCACACACATACACAGGAGCACACAATAAAGATGATAGCTGTGAGTCAAGGCAAGATAATGAATGTACCTCCATCACGACTGTGTCAACAGCAGGGCTCAATAACCAGAAGATTGACACCAACTACAAAAAAAAAATCTCATATTGTATGTATGTGTGTGTGTGTGTGTGTGTGTGTGTGTATATATATATATAATTATTTCTGCATATATATATATGTCTTAAAGTCATCTTGCAGTCAAACTCTTTTAGCAAGTTCTGTCAGCAAATTTAATAGGTTTTGATTAATATGAAATGAATGCATTTTAAATACATTACCGTTTTAGGTTGTTTGTCACTAGATGCGATATGAACAACTAGGCCATATATAGTTGTATTTTCCACGTTTGATTTCACTAAAGTATTAATCTCTTCACTAAACATTATTTAAGCCTTTAACAGTCTAACAGTGCTTATATTAAACAGCCAAACTTTGTCTGCGGCCAGTTATCATGATTTGGTCTTCATTTATTGTATCCAGTTTCTTCCTCTAGTTGGTTGTTATTGTAGGTGAGAAAAAGTCAACTTTATGATATTTTGTATATATATATATATACACACACACACACACACACACACACACTAATTTTTACACTCACCTCACATGATTAGCCTCTACCACTGGGTTATTTGTTTCATTTAATGAAAGTTGCTTTTCTGTTTATTGGTTGTTGACTTATTTAGTAATTTGTTACTTTTAAATCCCATTATTTATAAGAACACACACACACACACACACACACACACACAAACACAAACACACACACACACACACACACAATATTAAGGTTATTGGTTTATTTATAAGTTTATTTTAATTTAGCCAATTGGTTGTTTGGTAGAGGCTACATGGGTATATCTTGAGGTCACCTGTTATTTGGGGACAGTCTGTAGTTTGTCGGAGCTCAGTTCAGTTCTTCCATCTTTTTTTCCATTTTTTGTTTTGGTTTGTCGCTTTGTTAGCAGGGTGGATTTATTTCTTTTTGCAGGCCTGTTTAATCTCAGTCGTTTTCTTAATCTTGAGTTAGTCTGTTTGACTACGTTGATTGGATTTAAGTTATATCTGCTCCTGTGAATTTAAACCTTGTTTGATGGAAGAATAAAATCACTGTTTTGCCCACAACTGTCCTGCTTATTCTTGGCCACCACCACATCATTATTATTTTTCATGCTAGACAAAAAACCCCGTATGAGCAATTGTAACAGCGATGTTTGCCTTGACAAGCACCATTAATGTGAAGTGACTTTGAATCGGTTTATTGTAAGTAGTCATTTTAGCACATTATTTCACTACTGATAGTTTATAACTCAGCATCCCGTGAAAGCATGAATGCAATGTGACTCATCGTAGTCTGAGTGTTTTGGTTAGAATTTGAGTGTTGCTCGACAGTGAATTACATTTATTTTAACCTCTTGATCATGTGAAGCAACACACACACACACACACACACATAATGGAAGAAAATCAACTCTCACTCCACTTCTACAACACAGTAATGACTACCCTTAACAAGACTGTAATGAGGTTTTAAAGAGTCTCTGGGCAGCACTTACATCTCTGACCCACGACCTTTTAATGTCACAGACGTGATCAGAGTGCTAGAGCGAGAGAACGGCACTGTTGCTGGGTCATAGTGCATGAGTAATGAGCAACCTGTTAATCCCATGACAAACCTTGAATAAGTGCCTTATAGAACACAAAACCAACAAAACAAATAGAAATCTATTTGACATTTAAGCTGAGTTACATTTTTGATTCCACTGGTCTAGTTCTGGTCTAGTTATTTAGTACAGATCACGGTAAATTTCATACTGGTGACTAAATCGGGCACATGAAAGTGTGTTCTTATTATGTTATTCATAGTAAATGTTAATTGTAACGCTGCCTACGCTATTACACATTGGTAAATAAAAAAGATTCTTTATCACATGTATGTATGCATGAAAATAAGTGCCAATGATGGTTTGTTAAAATGTATCGGGATGTCTGTGTATAAAGTTCTTTAAAGAATGGTTTTGAAATGCATATATATATAATACATTATACAAGAAAAAATGGTGAGAAATCTGAATAAACGTCTATTCGATTTAGTATGCACACATCAAAATATCACTTAACCAGGTGCTCTAAATAAATGTAGAAATTTTAAAACTCCAAAAGAATAATTTAATAATAATAATTATAATCTGCTACAAGTAATATGGACTTTCTGTAAATGTAATACAGTCCTAATAAAACAGTCTGTGATTAATGGGGCTGTATGGTTCAATTGTTTTCATTATTAATGTTCAGTAATGATATGATTCTGTTTAATTCAAAGTACAATATAACACTACATGTAGACAGGCTTTCAACTAGTAAATGTTATTTAAGTGCTGTAAACTGCCTGACATTTATTTATTTATTTATTATTTATTTTATTATTATTATTTATTTTCTTGCAGTGTACAGTTTTCTAGCAGAGTGTAATTTTTGCTGATAATAACACACCTATAAAATAAAAACTAACACTACCCTTTTTTTTGGAAAACAAGTTATTGAAATCCAGAGATATCAAATAAGAAAACCTCCAACTTTGAATATAATGCAGCATATGAGATAAGATAAGGTGCTGAAGCAGAGGTTTTTGCTCAATCCTGTTATTTTTGTGACAAAGGATTCTCCAAAGCTGCTCTCTATCTAAAGGAAACAGATGTATCTGATGAAAGCAAGTCCTCGGGACTCTGACAGGAACAAACGGAGTGTGATTGGAGACAAAGCAAACAGATCAATGAATGCCTAAATCAATCTCCATGAATCAGAGCCATCTGACATGAGTTGCACCATCTCTGTGACACTTAACACAGCACTTCCAACATGTCTGTTGCTTTGGTTATAATGAGCACGCTTGTTTTGAGCTGTATGAAGGCAAAGAATTTCTGTCAGACTCGATAGAGGAAAATTAACTGGTTTCAGTAGTCTCTGGAGGCATCGCAGGGAAAACAGCTTGTTCTTTTTTTTGTGGTTCAATTGTGCCTTTTATGACAATATTGATATTCCTAAACTGACATATTGTACAAGGTTTATGTCTTTGAATTCTAGAAAAAAATCTAATGTAAGAATAAAAAAGGATTATATATATATATATATATATATATATATATATATATATATATATATATATATATATATATATATATATCACGTGAGACAAATCTTACAAGGAAATGTTTCATTAAAATATATTTAATATGGTAATTAACATCCTTTTCTTTAGGTTGGTCAGGGATTACAAGAAAAACACTTAAAATGGCTAATCCATGTAGTTTTTAAAACTAAATCTAAAGATGGGAATCATCACAACCCTATACTGTGCAGTGATTTCAATAATTAAAATCCAGATTGGTTTTGTAAGAAATAGATGTTTAATAACATGAGAAATAACATTTTACTTGCAAAGTCTGTAAACGATTCACCACCATGACGCTTTATGACAAAATCCACAGAGCATTTCAAACAAGAAACGGAGAACATCTTGAACTTTACCACACCGAAACACACTCATGCGCTGTGGGAGGGGTATAAATGAAAAAGGGAAATTGACATTCTATCCTTAAGAGCATTGAGTGACGCACTGACACTCCATTGAAAAATACATACCGAGACTGATTCAGAAAACATTTACTTGGAATCGAAACTCGAGAACAACGTAAAAATACTCTTTTCCACTTTTTCCACTAAATTTTCTTTTCCAATTCACCATGAGTAGCACAAAATAACCATACAGTATGTGACCACTCAACATGCAGCTGAAACAATCAAGTATTCCCATGCAGTGGAAGGGCTTTCCAGGTGCACAGGTAGAAGAAAATGGCATGCCATTCCCTCAGGTGTCAGGAACAGCCAACTGGAGCTCTCTGATCTTGGGCCTCTGGATCCCAGGACAGAACATCTTGTGCATGGATTCTCTTCTATTGTTGCTCTAAAGATGAGACCTTGGACCTCAGGCTATGGTGAAGGAGGGGCCTTCAGGGAATTACAGGAACCTCCCTGACTTCCCCCTCCAGTACTGTGATACTGCAGAGAGTGCAGGAGAACAAAGATTTATCTTAGTGCACTCAAAACGTCATTAGCCACGCTTGCATTGCTTTGACATTATTGAATTGGACACGTACATTCAATGCGAGGTTTATAGGTCAAGCAAAAAAAAATCTATAAATACAGGAATATTTTGACATTAAATGTAATGTTATATACATTTTTATTAATTCTGAAATAATTTTTGAATTAAATGATGCTAATTTATAACAACTTGATATTTAAATTTATGGTCTTTTTAATTATTTATATTGCGCTGAGATTTGTAATGAGAGAGTGGAGAGGGGATTTTTTTAGAGTTAAAAATAAGTTGGCCTTTTAATAGACAAAAGCTAAACAAAAACAGGATCTCACAGTACTCTTCACCTCAGCCTTCAAAACCATCTGCTGTGAGAGAAATTATTTGTTCTTGCTCCCTGCAGTGCCACAAATGACAGAGCTATATATACAGTGGATTTTTGCCTTAAATAAAGTCTCTAGACAGTGAGTCTTCAGAGCATTTCAGAAAATTATTTTAGGTCAGTAATGTTTCATTGTGCTTGATTCTTTTTTTCCCCTATGTAAACCTGAATTATTTGTCAGAAGAACAGAGTAGCAGATGAAGAGTGGCTTTATTATTTGAACATGTTATTTTCCCTGTGCAGGACGACAGTGACCTTGACAGTAGATCAGACTGCTTCAAAAGACCAGCGCATCCTAGCTATGTCTTGTGTGTGTGTGTGTGTGTGTGTTGGCTCGATGGTTGATGTGTTTCTTAATATATATTTTTGTAGTCAAATTCAAAACCCATAAATAAATGAGACATATGCTTCTAATTTCACCTTATTTTCTCTCTTATCCTTTCAGGAGTAGAAGGGCCGTTCTTTAAGCATGTTTCATGAATACATTGTATTCTGAAGCACAATAAAAATACAAATTAAATAAATTAAAAATTAGAGAAAACTTACAGACACCAAATTTACTGGTGTTAATCTGGTTCTAATTTCCTTAATTATATCACCAACATTATTTAACTGGCAGCAATCCTCTAATTTTCACTGATATTGCAAAATAGCAGGGTGCTCTAAGGTGATTAAATGAAGGCCAAAGAGATGACCTTTTTAGCCATTGGTCATTCCAAATTTGTGATTTGTAGAATACTGCAGCTTTACAACGACACCAACTCATTCAAGACACTCAATGGAGAATCATCCAACCCAGGCTTATGAAAATGCATGCATTCCTGCTACACCACAAATATGTACTTTACTGCATGTTTCAGCAGTGATAAGTCCAGAAAGTGGTGTTAAAACGCACATTAAAACACGTGACTGTGGCACTTTTTATTACATTGGTACAGACCCATATTGCTGCCGTCTTTATGCTGCCTGAGGTACATATTGCGTAATGTCAGAATTCACATTGTCTATCCGTGATGTGTTGCTAAGGTTAATGCTCTATTGTTTTAGAAATATATCCTACACCAACCTCAACCCCAAACATACCCGATAGTGTTAACAAATGCAAAAAGTGCTATAAAAAAGCATTTGTTAATGTAGGTGTTCTGTTTTAACTTCCGTATGAGCATTTGAGCTGTTTTGGCGAATCATAGTTTCACAAACAGAAAGAATCGGCTAAGCTCACCTTTGCTGATGAGCATGTTGTGTGGAGAGAGGAGAACGTCTCGGGTTACTTGGCTGTAACCCTGTTCCCTGAAAAAGCGGGACGCAGATGCTGCGCTGAATGCGCTAATGAGAACGTCTTTTGTTCGACCGGTTGTTGAAGCATCGTGTGTCAAACACGCCAAAGTTTGGCTTATATAACCTCGGTCAGGTGACGTCCTACCTGATCATGAACACCTGGAGGTTATAAATAGATGTGACGCGGAAACATCCTCAGGTCAAATTTTTGTCTGAAAGGACGTCCAGTCACGCCCACAGTGCGGCATTGAGGCGCAGCATCTCGTTCCCGCTTTTTCAGGGAACAGGGTTACAGTCAAGTAACCCGAGACGTTCCCTTTCAAAAGCTACTCTCGATGCTGCGCTGAATGCGCTAATGGGAACGTGAGAATACCAACGCCACGCACTAGGAGTGTCTGGACCCCAGCGTTGTGTAGTGTGTAAAGCGCAACACTGAAGAGGTCTCAGACATTACTCTGGGATGTCGACTCAAGGACATGCGAGCCCGGAGTAGCATGGACATCCAAACTATAAAATCTAACAAATGTGTGCGGAGAGGACCAACCTGCCGCATCACAGACTTGCTGCAAGGGCGCCTCTTGCTAAAGCCATCGACGATGCAACCCCTCTGGTTGAATGAGCTTCTAACTCCTAGAGGCGAAGTTTGACCACGCGCCTCATAGGCTAGGGCAATAGCATCTCTCACCCAGTGTGACATAGTCTGTCTAGTGGCAGCCGCCCCGGTTATGCCACCATAGCATACGAAAAAGCTGCTCTGACTTACGCCACTGGCTAGTGCGGTGGACGAGATCTGGAGAGCACGTACTGGACACAGTAAGTGAAGTTTCTCCTGCTCCGGTGTCATGAATGGCGGAGAGCAGAAGGCTTCAAGGATGACTGGATTTATAGTCGAGAATGGAACTTTCGGAAGATAACTAGGGTGAGGATGCAAAATAGCTTTTACCAGCCCAGGGGCAAAATCTAGGCAGGATGGCGAGACTGACAGAGCCTGCAAATCCCCAATTCTCTTCAGAGAAGTAATAGCTGTTAGAAAAACCATCTTTAGGGTCAGAAACCTGACAGGCGCTGACTCTAGTGGTTCGAAAGGGGTGTCCACCAAGCCTTCAAGCACTATAGCTAGATCCCATGAAGGAACTGTCGCCCTACTGGGCGGCCTCAACCTCTTAGCTCCTCGAATGAAGCGAACAACTAGAGGGTGTTTCCCTCACGGAAGCCCCTTCAATCAGAGCATGGCAAGCCGAAATGGCGCCACGTAAGTTCTGAGAGTATTAGGATGTGTGCCTGAGGACATTTTCTCTTGCAGAAACTCTAGCACTGAAACAATCTGGCAGTAAACTGGGTCTGCATGGTGTGTTGTACACCAACTTTCGAAGATGCGCCATTTCATGGCATATGTTCTTCTAGTGGAGGAGCCTAGCACTAAGAATAGTCTCTATTACATTGGCTGAAAGGCCAGCATCACTTAGTTGGTCCCTCTCAGGGGCCAGATGTGAAGATTCCAGAGCTCGGGACGGGGATGAAATATTGTCCCCTGTGCCTGAGAGAGAAGGTCCCTCCTCACCGGAATCGCCCACGGCGAGCCGTCGAGGAGAGATATTAGATCTGAGAACCATATTCTGGTTGGCCAACGGGCGCTATGAGAAAGAGGCGAGACCCTGTTGACGGACCTTGGCTAGGACTCCGGGAGCAGAGCAATCGGAGGAAATGCGTAAAGACGCATTCTGGGCCACACATGGGCCATCGCGTCCAGACCCAGGGAGCTGGATGAGTCAGAGAGAAGTAGAGGGGACATTGTGCTGTCTCCTGTGAAGCAAAGAGGTCCACCTCTGCTTCGTAAAACCTTTCCCAGATTTGACTGACTACTTCGGGGTGGAGTTTCCATTCCCCATGTGTCACAGCTTGTCTGGACAGCAAGTCTGCTCCCTGTTCATGTGACCGGGAATATAAATCGCCCTGAGGACAGGAACTTGTCCTGCGCCCAAAGCAGAACCTGCTGCGCTAGCTCGTTCAAGCGGCGCGACCGCAGTCCGCCCTGGCGATTTATGTAAGAGACTACTGCTGTGTTGTCCACCCGCACTAGGACATGGTAGCCTCTCAACTGCTGGAGGAAGTATTTCAGGGCCAGAAATACAGCCTTCATTTCGAGGCAATTGATGTGCCATTCGAGAAGATGACCTCTCCAGATCCCTTGGGCTGGGCGGCCATCTAAGACCGCTCCCCAACCCGTGAGGGATGCGTCTGTCGTTAGCATCTTGCGACGACAACACGGACTCTAGAGTGGGACCCAAGGTCAGAAACCGGGTCTGAACCACATAGATAGGAGTCACGAAGCCCTCGGCGCGTAACCCTTATTTGCCTCTGGGGATTGGCCCTTGGATGAAATCCTGGCTCTGAGCCACAACTGAAACGATCTCATGTGCAGGAGGCCCAAAGGTATCACTGTGGAAGCAGCTGCCATGAGACCTAGAACTCTCTGAAAGTGATGAAGAGTGACTTTCTGGCCTAGCTTGATGCTCTTTAGGGTGGTCAGAATGGAATCGAGGCGTGCAGGAGACAGCTGTGCCTGCATTGTGGTCGAATCCCTACGACCCCAAATATGTTGTCCTCTGAACAGGGGAGAGAACGCTTTTCTTGGCGTTGAGTCTCAACCCCAGCGATCCGAGATGAGCTAGGACGACATCCCGATGTCGAGCGCAAGCTCTTGAGACTGAGCCAGAATCAGCCAGTCGTCTATGTAATTTAGAATGCGGATGCCCTGGAGTCGTAAAGGAGCCAAAGCTGCATCCATGCATTTTGTGTATGTGCGGGGTGACAATGCTAGGCCGAAAGGAAGAACCCGATACTGTAAGTAAGCCCAAAGCGAACCTCAGGAACTTCCTGTGTTGTGGCAATATTTCTATGTGAAAATATGCGTCCTTTAGATCGATTGTCACAAACCAATCGCCCGGTTGGATTTGAGAAACAATCATTTTTATTGTTAACATCTTGAACTTGTATGTTCTGAGGTGATGGTTCAATCCTCGAAGATCTAAAATCGGACGCAGCCCCCCATCTTTCTTGGGAACGAGAAAATACCGGCTGTAATAGCCTGACTGTCTGTCTGGTAGAGGAACACGTTCTATGGCCCCTTTGTCCAGCAGAGTTTGCAACTCCTGTATCAACAAATGCGCTCGTTCCGGTTTCACGGAAGTGAAAATCACGCCGTTGAAACGCGGAGGACGATATGCGAACTGAATCCTGTAGCCTCTTTCTATGGTCTTTTGGACCCATGGGGAGATATTTGGCAGAAGCTTCCACGCTGCCAGCTTCTCTGAAAGGGGCACTAATTTTGACACCGTTTTGTTGGGGGTTGTTAGATGTTGGCGCCCTGAAACGTGGCAGGAGGCGACCAACATCCAACGCTTCGTTGAAACCGTTGCTCCCTCAAACACCAGTGGCGGCGGAGATTGAACAATGGCTTCCTGAGGGTGCCGGGAAGGAGCATTTATTCTCTGTTGGAATTTTTGCGCCCTCTCCCGGGAGGCACCCCACACGGTGCTGGAGTGCACCAGCATCAGGACTTCTTCTTTGCGGAGATTATGCCCGCAGGTCCGGTCTCCTTGAGGCGGACTCAGAAGCGCGTGAGCCGCACTCCAGTCTCTACGAGGGGTGCTCGGCTCGCCACACTGTCCCTCTGTGCCTCACGCCTCAAAGGAACCGGACCTGGTCGGGACCGGGTGGCCGACGGTCCCGACTCTTGAGCACGGCGGGAAGAAACCTCACTAACGCTTCCTCATAACGTTTCGCCCCGAAACCTAGTGGCGACGGCATTAACTGAGTCGCCAAATAGGCGGAAGGCGAGACAGGGGCATCAAGGAGGATGGCGCGGTCTTTGTCCTTGATGCCCGTGAGGTTGAGCCACAGATGTCTCTCCGTGGACACCATAGCAGCCATAGAACGGCCGATGGCACGGGCCGTCTGCTTGGTCGCACGGAGAGACAGTGGCTCGGCGCAGCTCTAAAAACGCCTCTTCATCTATGGACCCGCCTGTGCTCAAGTCCTTCAGCAGATCAGCCTGGTACGCCTGCAGGACCGCCATGGTGTGCAGGGAAGCACCAGCCTGACCCGCTGCCTGAAAGCTTTCCCCACCAGCGAAGATGTCATACGGCACGGCTTGGTGGGGAGGGTCGGTCTTTTAGGGACGATGAAGTCCCAGGAGAGATAGCCCGCAAGCGTCTCTTCCACCTGGGGCATCATCGAGTACCCGATGCCTTCGCATCCACGATAGTCGAATAAATCGACGCCGATGGCACGAAGACACGGGACGAACACGGCTTACTCCACGAGCGCACCAACTCCTCGTGGAGATCGTCAAAGAAGGGGAGACCGCCGCTGAGGCCCCCTCCCGGCCACCCGACAGAAATCTGTCGTCTAGTTTCGAGCGCTTGGGGTTCTCTCGCTCCTGGGGCCAGTCTAGATGTAATCTTTCGACTGCATGAGTTACCACCTCGAGTAGCTCCTCGTGACGCTTTATTGTCGCGGGAGGAGCGCTCTGTGGTGGCACTTTCTGCTTCCCAGAAGCAAGAGATGAAGTCTCCTCGGTCCGTTCAGAAGAAGTGCTGGGCGCGCAGAGAAACGGACGCGAGGGCTTCGCGATCCGGCGAGCGCGAGAGAAAGGGGCTGGTCCGTCTCACGCTGCTCAGCCGGATCGGCACGCGATCCACTCGGTCCTCCTTTAAAAAGGCGAGGCGAGCGCGAAGCACCTTGATTGGAAACAAATCACAGTGCTCGCACTTTCGCCCTCGAGCCCGAGGATCGCGTGCTCTTCCCCAAGCACTCAAACAAAAATTATGGTGATCGTCATCGGAGAGCTGCCTCTGGCACGGAGGCAAGCATCTCCTTTCTTGATGCGTCATATTATCTTTTTTCTTTTTTTTTTTTTTTTTTTTCTCTTTTATATATATTTTATATATATATATATTTTTTTTTCACACACACACTCACACACAATGCGGTCCTTGAAGACAAAAGACCTGAGGATGTTTTCGTCACATCTATTTATAACCTCCAGGTGTTCATGATCAGGTAGGACGTCACCTGACCGAGGTTATATAAGCCAAACTTTGGCGTGTTTGACACACGTGCTTCAACAACCGGTCGAACAAAAGACGTTCTCATTAGCGCATTCAGCGCAGCATCGAGAGTAGCTTTTGAAAGGAACTGGTCCAAAGCTGACTTTACTGGGGAAAGACTGAAGCCTAAAGTGTAAAAAGCGGGTCTTCCAAAAGAAAAACCTCAATAGGTAATTTATGCAAGCACCTTATTATGATCTATTTTTATGTTTTTAAGTTACAAACCTTCTAGCAGGCATAAAAATAATGACAGTGTCTTGTTGCATTTGTCACCATGAAATGACTGTCATTACCAATCAAAATGTGTGTCTATTTAAATGCAATGTGTGAACTTTTTACACCGATCTCATGGTAATTCATACATATTTTACTAGGTGTAAATTACACGAACAATCACACCTAATGCACTTCAATTATAACACTGTTTTGTTGCTGATAGAGGAGCAATTGTAGCATGAGCTCTGATGGTTCGTATTTCAAGGATCTGGACAACTACCTATGGTCGTATTGGTTGGAGGACAGGTTGGTAAAAAAAGGTGGAAAGTTGGGGAGATGTTTTCTTCCTCTTTGGGCCTCTTAAACAGCTTCATGGTGTGGAGAATGCAAATGTTTATCAGAACATCCATTTCGAGTGATAAAAGATTAACAATATTTCAGAAAAAAAAGTGTTTAAAGCTTGATATCCCCAGTACATTTTCTGCATATAAGAAACTCTGAAGATATATTCATGTAATTAATAAGGAAGGTTTAACCTACAACTGATAATGTACCATTAGTAAAGAAACCTGCTGTTAACAAGCAGGGTTATGAACAACGTAGGCTCATTGGAAATACATGCCTCTTCATACATTTCTGCATAACTGGAAAAAAAAATGCATACGAATTGATGCAGTTTCCAATTTTTGAATAATAATGGATACATTTTTTAATTTACACAATTAGTTGCAAAATGTTATGACTTAAACCCTGTGAAACTACGGTTCAATGAAATCATCAAGGAAGTTAAAAAAGCATGGCTGCATTTTGCATTTGTTAACACTATTGGGTAGGTTCAGGCTTGGGTTTGGTATAAGGGATCTTTCCAACAAGCATAAATCTTTAGCAACACTCACTGGATATTTGAATTTTACCGCAGTAAAACATGCATTCTTTTCAGTCATTCATTTTTTCAATGCAATGCATTGTTAAAGACACATCTTTTAACCTAGTCTACACATAACAAACTGATACGTTTCTATTATTCAAATCGGTTAAAGGATTGCTAGGTTGCATTAATTAAATCAGCTGGAACCAGAAACGCTTCTCATAAAACACCATGTACTCGTTACATCACAAAAAAGAATGGCATCTACAATAATATTAGTTTGTTTCTTTCTTATTTTGTTTCTCACTTTGTATCCAGATCAGATGGTGGATCAGCATCCAGAGATGACGTTTATCAGAGACCAGAACACACAGATTAGCCCCGTGTACAGATCAATGGAACTAGATGCGCACACACACACACACACACTATAAGTTCCTTACACAATCGGACATAGCTGCGTTTAAAACTGAATTGGAAATTAAGTGCTGGTCGTCCAGCCAGGGAACAACTGGCCCCAACTTAGCCTGGTTTATCCCAATTTTTTTTTTCTTAATTCTGTATGGATGGGGTTTTGGTTCCTTGCTGTCGCCCCTGACTTGCTTACTTGAGGCAATTTCTAGTGAATATTTTCAATTTGATTACAGAGACTGTCTTTGCATTTAATAACAAATTGTTCAAACTCGTCATTATGCATCCCTATCGCTCTGTTCTCCTATTTGATACTCTTCAGTGCTTTGATACAACCTGTGTTGTTAAAAGCGCTATATACAAAAAGTGATTGATTGTTTGTTACACTTCATTTTTCCTCAGTAAATCTGGAGTCTTGGCTGCATTAATGTCAATAGTACTCTTCTGCTCTCTGAAAGACCTCATCCTTTTGTTCAAATAGTGGCTCACATTTTACCCCTAAGCATTTATAAGACCAACAGGAGAGCAGTTTTTGCCAGAAATTACCTGAGTTTGTGAATTATGTTGTGGGTAATGACAAAAGCATTGAAGTCTCAAATTGATTTTGTTTTAATTGGCAAGACCAGCTGTTAGCAGTATGTTACCAACAGTATGTTCTTCAGATTCCACATTCAGTCAAGTAATGCTTAAATAATTGCTGAAACAAGAGTCTTTTCATGAACTTCATATAGCCAGTGAAATAGGGCATCCATACATCCTAGGGCTCTAAATCTACTGCCTTACTGACACAAAACGAGATGGATTCAAACAGAATATCAAACAAAAAAACTGTTTTTAAAATGTACATTTGTGACAGCAAGTTGTATGCCTGTTGTGTTAGGCCTGCTGCCCATGAGCAAGTACTAAATTTGACCTGAATTAACGTTTAAATGAGAAAGTCCATGCAGTCTTACCTCGATGAGAGGGTGCCAATGTGCGATGGGTTTGCGTGGATACGTCAACATTTCATTCCAGTGTTCTCTGCCCAAACCCTCAGCATCATTTCCTACTCTGCACACGCCAATGACCTCATTGTGACCTACACTGTGTTAAAGAGACAGAAAAAAATACTGTTTACTTCATAAGGCTACCTTTTTGCAATCGTATACCTTTTACAGAACTGCATTATGTATCTCCACAGCCCCTTCTACAAGAAATCAAGAAATGTGTGTGCGTTTGAGTGTATAATGTTTGATTAAAATTACCAAACAAACAGCATGTTCACAATAATGAAAGTACAATGAAGTATGGATTTAAAGTCCACAAGAATAAAGTAAATTGTCCATGTCCATTTTTAACATCCCAGTATTAAACAACCAAAACAGTGCTACACTTACAGATGATTGAAACAAATGAATGTAAACAGAAAGCACGAGAAATTACGCGAGAAAGCACAAAATGCAACTTTTGCAACTTAAACCTTGCTTAAAAACCGGAAGGAAAGCACAAAAGAAAAATCAATCGTCTAACTTCAGTTGATACTCTCATGGCATGTGTCTATAATGGGCAGAAAAGACACATACAACATTTGTGAGACTCTCACCGGTCATAATCCATAACAGCTACGAGAAGGCTGATTTGGTCAATGTTCTCTGGAGGGACATCAAACACTATGGCCTCATTGTACACTGGGTTTAATGTGTTCCTCTTGGTGGAGGTTTTTCTTTTTTTCAGTCTCCGTCCATCACACATCAGAGAAACTTTCACATAAGGATCTAGAAAATGAGCCCAAGTGGATAGAAAAATATGCAACGTTATCATAGTAAGAATATTAAAATAATATATCTTAATTTACATTTAACATCATAACCTTTTATCTGCAATCCCTTTTGAACCTTATTTTTAATGTCTGGAAATACAGCCAAAGCTACAGCTCTGACCATGTTATATTACTATAAAAGGGAATCAGTTAATAAATATATTTATGCATGAATTCAAATGTGAGGTTTTTCGAGTTTTTCATGTATTGCACTGTGGGGTGGTAAAATATTTTTTCCTCACACGATTAAATCTTTATTTATAACCCTTTTACATACATGCGAGTTGAAAATCCTCTAAAGCCATTCTGTTATGGAGAAAAAAAATCAGAATGTGTAAATACAGGCATATTAATGAACTCTGAATATGTTCATACCTGAAGCTCCAGTGATATCCATGGCCTTCAGATTTCGTGCTTTGATCATAGTGATGGTCAGTCGTCCAGCAGTAGGTAGGTAGCATAGAGAAAACATCAAATCACCCAGATCCACATTGTCCTGGCAACAGAAACAAAATTTATTTACTCCAATTTGCTATTCTACTTGTGCAGTAAACAACTTGCTTTATATTAATGATGTTTGACTCAGTTATTTACTCGTGCATTTGTTCATGTATTCATTCTTTCATTGAAAATCATGCAGAACATGGTCAATTTAGATTACATGGAGTTCACAGAGGAACAAGCTGCCACCTTCTCATGAATTTGTTCATGGCAATTTGCATCATATCAGAACAACACTAACGTCAGCAGCATTAAAAAGTAACAGCCGTGTTATCACTTTCTCTCGAAATAACTCAGCCGTGAATGTGAGAGGAGCTTTTCTAACACCTATTCATTTGAACTTCACAATGATGGCTTACCTCCAGTCCGCTGAAAAAGGAAGATCTAACTGATGAGATTCATCTACACCTGACCGTCAGTTACTGGAATATGAACTTCACCGACGTGGTTAAGAACGAGAGAATTGTGAAAAAATTGTGTCTCAAAGTAATTCAAATCTGGCTGATATACAGAAGGACTGTTTGTTACTAAGCAAAGATAAATTGCTTTGGTGATTGTGAATTGTATCATTAATTAAATAAATTCCACAATCATACAATTTTTTAACAATTTGCATGAGTAAACAAGCAGAAAACTATGACAAACTGTGAAATGTGTGCAGACTTGCATTCAATCAGAAGTACATGTTCACTGTTAACTAATCAATAACTATTTCGTTTTAGGTTTTCTGGATAGCTACTAAGAACTACTGAATAAAGGTTTATTATCAATGTGAAATATGCATAATGTATAATTAATTGTAAGGTGAAGATCATGGTAACCCACTAGCAGTAACTGAAATATTACTGTAACTCAGACTTAATGAAAACACAACGTGGTCACATTCACAAAACAACAGGCAATAGTCCAGGATCAAAATCCAAGATGGCAATCCAAAGTAACAACTGAAAAAAGACAATGAAAACAAGGCAAAGCTATGGCGATGGCAATCAACATGAAAACACGATATAAACAGTAAATGCTTGGTAGAGTCCACAGCAGCAAAACAATACTTTCAATTTGGCATGGCCCTGTTTATATGGCCACCAAACAGGAAGTCACTGGAGAGGAAGCAGAGGGAGCGAAGGCAGTCAGAGCAGAGGTGAGAATCCTTCTTGGAGAACAGAACTTTAATAAAATAAAGTAAATAAATAAATTGTAATTCAATTTTATTATCTATAAATTACAATTGTAGTTCTAGACCGTTCTCAAGCATGCAGAAATCAATAAAATTAAGCAGTTTTGCTACGATAAAATAATGGTTAATTTTGGTAAGGGTTGTGATGTTCATGTTTTTGTTAAAGAAATAAATAGGCTGTGGCATTTCTATTGCAAAAAAGGTGGCCAATTATTATATTTTTTAGTGGATATTTTAATTAAATGTCTGGTCAATATTAAAAACATTACCAATAGCCATTACCCTTGCTTTGGTACCTTTTGCAGGCATTTGTAATAATGCGAATTGTTTATTTTATATTACATTATCTTTTTTAATGGCGTTAAAATGAAACCATAATTAAATGAAAACCATAATTAAACCATTGCCTCGTCGTTTTTACATAAGTCATGGAAACTGGAATATAAAGTCAGATGCGTTGTTATTTTTGGTGAAATTATTACAGTCAATGAAACACATTTGTCATAATTCTGGTCCCACGAACCTCCACTCACTCACCATCAGATGTAACCTCCTCTACACACTGACTCTTTGCACCACACCACGATTGTATTTGACTTTGGACTTCACTTCCCATCACCCATTGCACTGATGACATACACACACCTGATTCCACTTATCACACGCTCACCTGATCACGCAGCTGCTTCAATCAGACACACACTATTTAGGCGCAGGATTTCCCATCGATCACTGCCGAGTATTGTCTAGCATTTATCACTGTTTAGCGATAGCTACTCCACAGCTGCAGAGCCAGTTACAATAACCCTAGTTATATTCTAGTCGCACCTTGTCTGTAAATAATACACTTTACAAAACCCTCAAAAACTCACAATGAATTTAGTGATTACTAGAGAATTATCATGTTACTTACTTTAAAATACTGTTCCAAATAATTAGCAAGTCCTTCTGAAGAATTTGATAAAACTTGACTCAATAATAGTGACCGTGACCTCCACTTTAGAGTGAATTATACATGTATTATTCATATTAATTATTAACCTGTATACAGAAGACAAAAATATGGTTTCTGATTAGCCAATAGTGAACTACCAAATTTGTAGAAATCTCTTAAATCTCTTTGAAGAAGTCTCTCAACTCTTGATTTTACAACAGAAGGTATCAAAGGATGAGACTAGCATTTTATTTTATTTTGGTGGCAGTGAGATATTATGATTGGATATCTGACATTCTTATGCCTGAGGCTCATGCTGGAGATAACCAGGGTCATGCTGGTTGTGACAGTAAAAGGTCATTCTAGTCCTGTGATATCTATGATCCAGTTTCACGGAGGATCTGAGATGCTAGTGGTCCTGCCATTTAGAAAGGGTAAATAGATACTCAAGGGCAACCGCTGCTCTTTTTATACTGATATTTCATAGACATGTTGCCTTATTTACTAAAGAAGGTGTGTGGTTCACTGCAATAAGATCAACGCTTGCTGTACGGTGAGAACAAGTTAAATTAGCCACTCATGCAAATGATCTCCGTCATTTACTAGTAAATGAGAGTCGTGTTATTAGAGATTCGGGCTGCATTTACTAAACAGAGCGAATTAGCATGAAACGGAAATTTATAGAAATAACAATGAGAATGGAAAGTTCTGCTTGTGATGTACTGGCAGTGTGCAAATACCGCCAGATCATTTCAATAAAGACCGACGCGATCTACCAAGAGCAGAGCAAATTAGCTTGAGGTCGCTTGATTTATAAAAACACGGATATGATTGTAGAGTGCGTGTACACTAAGTCCACACCGATGTTCAGGTTTTATGGTCTTTGGTTCACACTTTTGGTGTGTGAGTACTGCAAGTATTTGGAAAGCAATTTTAATTCTTAAGCAATTGTTGCCTCTCACCATTGGCAAGTAAAGATTTGGACATAGGCTGGTGCTCTGTTATATGTTAATTGCATCAATTATATGGCATTTACAAAACAGAGCTCTGAAACTATTTAAATATCTAGAATTTCATCTTTAGGGGCTTAGCACTCAGACAGACCATTATATACAACAATACAAATTACTTAAATAAACAGTAGGTTATGGTGCCTATGAAAACTGTATTACATTATAAAATAATTTCTTTCTTTCTTTTCATCAGAGAACAGATGATTTCTTGCCTGATGTTGTCCTTTAACAAAATATTTGTGTAAAAGCTGTTTGATATTAATATTGTCATTGTATGCAAAGAAAAAGGAAAAAAAGGAATTACATTGAATAATATGTACACAGAATATGAACAATATGGACACTTAACGTTAACGCTAAATGCGGGTGGATTTCAGCTGTGGTGGGTAACACAGTCACTCCCGCCAGCCACTGTAGCGGGTTGAATTTATATACAGTAATAGAGCTCGACATTAGTGCTTGTCTGAGGCAAATCAATTTTATGAAGGGGCAAGTGAAAGAATTGAATTTTACTTGCACGACCGGACAACTAATCTGATTAAAACATCTCCTATGCCAAACTAAAACTCCATTGAAAATTTTATGAGATTTTGTGTAATTGGTAACGGTAACAATTATAAAAAAATTATGAAAGATTATGCATGAATTAATAGAGTTAGGAAAAACGCCCTTTAAATAGGTCAAATGACTTGGAGATATTTGGATGCAGTATTAAGTTAAAATGTAATTTCCCAATAAGAAGATTATGCCAATGAAACCAATCGTAAAACCAATAGCCACAGTGGCTGGTGAGCCAAAAGGTTAATGTCAATCACTGTTGATAATGTACCTAAACTGTCTCTTCTCACGTAAAATGATTACTGGTCAAAAACATTTAATATACAAACATTTATGTATTTGGTAACACGCTGGAATATATACAGCCAGATCATCATTATCACAAAATAAACACCTTCATGATGTTACCAGACTGCTGTCTATTTTGCAGTAATGACCGCTTATATTCACAGTTTACAAGTAACTAATGGCTTTATTTCTTTAGTTCTTTTCCCCTGAAAAGCAGATGATCATAATTTATGTTTCCACTGAATGAAAAACAGCAATAATTCACTCAGGTTCAGTAGGCACCGAAATGTACTGTACACTTGAATGAGACCCTTTGGGACAAACCTCTCAATTTCTCCAGCGCTATGAATTTTGTATTTGTGATTTTTATGACAGAACCGGGTAGATCCGTCTCATTAGCTTGAGTTGAGCTTTAAATGAGCTCTAGTTATTCTTTTTGAATTAGGCGAAAGAACAGAGTTTGAACATCAAAACGCATCCCGTGTGCTGTTAATTTCAGAAAGTCACCAGTGGTTTTATTTAGAAATCAGAGTCAGTTCATTGCTTATGCACTGTAAAAACCGCTCTGTTTACTAGACTCCAGATTGGTATTGCCGAGACGTCTGGCAGAACAGAGTGGGTTTGGATGAATCAGGGTTTGGCCTACAATGGCGGATTCTTTCTGAAGCTCATTTCATTGTGCATGTGTAGAAATTAAAAAGGCTGACTGTTTACCATAACTTGTGACAAAAGCAGTCCAAATATTTCTTCATAAAAAGAATGTCTTTAACAAGATAAAAAAGGATTTTATGTTCTTAGTAACCTAGCCTGCTGTGACCAATAGGCAGTTCTATATGTTCAATACAAATTTCACATAGCTGCCATTCCACATGATTTAGCTTTAACTATTCAAATGTGTTTGACCATGTGAACTGATGCAGGTGTGTGATTTGTGTTGTGAGGGTAATGGTTTTATAGATTTGTTCTGAAATGGCTGCAGGTGCATAAAACAAATTATTTGCCATGAACCTTTGGAACAGAAAATTCTGATGAATTAGTTCCTCATAATTATAAAAGTTTGAAACGTATCAATATGCCATGGCAGCTCTCAATATTTACCAACCACACAGCAATAAAACAATAGTGCGATGTTATATACGCTGCTTTATTATTGTACATTTTATGATATATGATAATAATATCCTAAATATTTGTCAACTACTGACCCTCGTGTTGTTTTAAATCTTTTTTTTTTTTTTTTTTTTTCTCATAAAGCATGTTGTGTTGAGATGTTGTGATGATGGTCTTCCATAAAACAAAAACATATCACGGAATGAGAAAACCAGAATATATTTGGAATGTATTTTTACATTGGTGAGTGTTTATAAAGGTTAATGGGACACATTTCGGCTTCATAAGGTTCTCAGTGATGTGTGACAGTGTGTTTAAAATAACAGCCACCCAGGAGGAAAAATCCTGTTGGTCTGACGCAGTACAGGCATTCTAAATAGAGAAAGTAAACCCCTGTTCACACAAAGAAACGAACAGAAGCAATCATCTTCGCCAATTCAAAAGCCATTTTCCTAACGCTACCAGTGCCATTTTCCTCATGGAGTGATACTCACACTCACAGGACTGATCTTAGAAGAGTATGTAGAGATAATGAAGAAGTGAGGAACTTAATGGGGAAAAAATGCAAAAGATATTAGTTCAAGTAAGGTCTTTGGTTCAGTTCATGAAGACCTCTCCTGATGATCTAAATCAAGCAAGTTAAATAAGCTGCAGTGGAGAACCACTGTTCTAGTTATTCAATGAGTGTTATATCCAAGCTGTTAAGTAGTATCTCTTCAATGAAGTAGTAACAATTAAATACTTATAAAAACTAAAACTACATTTATAAAATCTGTGTTAATATTTCACCTTGAGGCATAAAATAGTATTTACAACTGCATTTGAAGTTATGCTATTAATTACAATTTTTTTATCTGGTATTATGTTACTCGTTTGTTCCTGAGTAGTTATTCATTAATGAGGGGACATTTATACAGAATGGAAATGGAAATCTCAAAAACTACTTGGGCCCTATCTAACTACTTGGGCGCAGCACAACTAGTCGTTTAACTAGTCGTTTAACCAGCAAATTCCGTCATGTATATAGCGATCTGCCATGGCGTGAGTCTCTTAACTTGCTCTTAATGGGAATGGGAGATGAGACTGTGATTGGTTTATTGCGTTACGCCCAAAAACATCCATTACTTATAGGGAAATATAGGGACAACCCATTTTGACTATGCGCCCGGGCACACGGATTGTTTTCCCATCGTTAAAATATGAAAAGTAGAATTTGGACTGCACCAGCGCCATGCTCTTTAGACTTTGCGTTTTGATAGGGCTCCTTGTTTAACTCACAGTTCAATATGATATTTCAAATGAGATATTTTTAATTTATTTATTTACTTTCTGGTTGGTCCAGGCGCTGTGCAGAAAATGCTGCACAAATTCTGACAGCATTAAAAATTTGATGGTTGTTTCTATGGTATCTGGAGCTTTCAAAAGAGCAGCTGCAGCTACACTGTCATCTGACATCAAGAAGTACTGCTAAGACCAAGCAGTAACAATAACTGATTAACTCTTTTATTTAGAAGGTGGGATTTACTTCGCTAAAGCTGTCATACTGGGCATTCCAATTTTACTTTATTAATTTTAATACCAGTGGTTTGTCTCAGTGAACTGTGTGTTAGATAAGACTAATGCTAAATGTACAGTGCTGTGACTGCTGAATATTGAAAACAACTACCTTTTTATGACATGGGCTTGCTAAAACCCATTTATTACATATCGTAGCTATTTTCATGTCTCATGTATCATGCCATACTTTTGCTTCTTGCATAACGTATAAATATTTCATTCACATATATTTGATTATTTTCATAACGCATTCATAAATACGATAATGTGTAGCTAACCGCAAAATATGAGGGTTATATGAAATTTGTCAGAATAGCAGTACAAATGTTGCACGTGGAATGAGTGTGTGACATAAATATTCACCTCTGGGTCAGCTTAATGCACATAAATCTAAATAGTCTCTAAATTTGCCATTGCTCCGTGAAATCGTAATAGGATTCTGTCCAATAGAAAGTTTCACGTGAAGAAGCTGCTTGGTTTGAGCAGTACTGTAAGCAGTCATACATTGCTACAGTATAAATACTGGAAATGGATCATTGACTGGACCTTAATGGTGTGTCTGAACAATGAGCACCAAATATTTTCATGCAATGCATTACAATCAAGCAACATGCTTCAATTTGTGCATGCGTGAATCAGAACATTTTGTAGACTCATTGCATTTGTAATGCAAAAAAATATATATATATAAGATTTGGTAATAACTTTCTGTAATGCCTGAATCTGTCAACAGATGTTTTTCTTTATCAAAGAGTATATTATATACCAAACAATGAAGACATGAAAAATTTACTTACCGAAGACACATACTGGATATCCCTGCAGAGTTTCGTCTCCCTGGGAAAGTCCACTAGATCCAAAAAATTGTCAACCACCACCTGGCCAATAATATCGTGGCGTGAAAAACGATCAAAATCGTAGACACTGAAGTGCAGCTTCCTTGTGGGCAGGTCCGCATACGCCACAGGGAAGAGGAAGACTTCATCAAACACAGGGTTTAAAGTCTTCACGATGCACCTTGGTCTGGTGCTTGGTTTTGCGATCTGGGAGAAGGTAGATTTTTACATATGGGTCAGAGGTTCCAGAAAAGTCCTTGGCAGGGAGGTCTTGAGCTCGGTGGATCTTGACAATGAGCTGTTCCAGGTCACAATCATATTTAAGAATAAAGTGGAGCCGTCCACAGCTGCCCACACGACTGCTTCGGGTTGTCCTCGCCATCTAGCGACCGCTGTTTGTAGAGTTCTGGCTTTAGCTGACCTAGACTCATGCCAGTCAGAGAGTCCTGCCTCTGAAACTGAGTTACTGTGAAGTCAGGGTTCGACTGGTTCATCTGACGCCGAATTGAACTTTGCCTGTTGACACATAGAAGTTAAAAACAATAATACAACATATGTCACCAAGATAAGTAAATTAAATGTCTCTCACCAAACAAATACTTTCAGACAGGCCTTTGATACATCATCATAAAAATCTATATTAATAATCAGTCTAACAAAAAAATGCAGTCAAATAGCATATTTTTAACTGATTTTGTCTACAATGTTTTGAATGAAAATTGGTTATTTAGAAGCAAAATAATACAACCCAAATTATGTTTGAATAAAATGAAAACTAAAATAATTTTAAATCACATTAGCCAATATTTTATTCAAAATAGAACAGAGATAACATTAAAAAAATTAATTGAAAGTTTGCAATATAATGAACAAAATGAGCTTATTTCAAAATTGAAGCCTGCTGCAGGTCTCAAAATAGTTGTACGGGGGCATGTTTACAATGGTGTAGCATCTCCTTTTCTTTAAAAAAAAAAAAAGGTGAAAAACATCTGGGCATTAAGGTTATGAGTTTATGGAATTTTGGTGTTTGATCCAGCTGCTACAGAATTTGTAGTTGTCCTTGACATAGTTTTCATATAATGATGCAGCAGATGTTCTTTGTATATGAAAGGTTCGTCTGCAGGCAGGCCAATTCAGAACACAGAATTTTCTACTACAAAGCTATGCTTGTAATTTAATAGTTGCAGTACGTGGTTTTGCATTTTCCGGCCTTCCTTGATATAGAAGTCATCTGGAGGGAAGCATATGTTTCAGCATTCATAGTGCCTTCCAAAACATGCAAGCTGCCCATACCGTATGCACTTATGCATCCCATGCCATCAGAGATGCTGGCTTTTGAACTTAACGCTGATAACACACTCGAAGGTTTCCTTTTTAGCCCGGAGGACATGGCGTCTGTGATTTCCAACAAGAATGTCTTTTCATATTGAAACACTGCATTTTACGTGAGCCTTGGCACACAGGTTAGAGAACAGCGATTCTGGATATGGGGCGATATGGCTTCCTTTTTGCGTGTTAGAGTTTTAGTTGGCATCTACGGATGCCACAACATATTGTATTTACTGACAGAGGTTTCTAGAAGTATCCCTGTGCCCATTTAGTAATGTCAATGACAGAATCAATGAGTGTTACAATAAGGAAAGCCTTAGCGCATTTCCTCAGTGAGTTCAAAAAGGCAATCATACCGGAAGGAGCACAGGCAATATAGACCATATATGTAGATCATGCATGTAGATCGTGTTTTAACCATTCTGAATCTGATCAGAATTATGTAGGTTAGTCAGTGACAGAGATGCCTTTGCAGACACAGAAACATCTCTGGTTATGTCGTAAAATAGATCAATAACCTGTCTAATATGAATATGAATGTATGTATGTGTGGTCATGTACAATCTATATATATAAATAGAGTATGCGTGTATATATGGGTATATATGTATGTATGTATGTATGTATGTATGTAGCCTAAATGTGTGTATGTGTGTGTGTGTGTGTGTGTGTCTGTTTCTTAGTTCCGTTTATTGAACACAATTTCAATTATTCCAAGTATTTACAGGTGAAAGAATGTGATATCTGAATGTATTTTGCTTGAAAAGCAGTAGTTTGATAAAACTTGTTCTTTGTTTTAGTATATAATATGTTCATGTATGCTTAGCAGAAAATATTCTGAAGGCTGTCAAATTTAGGTGAAAATAAATAACTTAAAGTATTCCGGTTCCTTATCGAGGAACTTTCTTGATATTTTTATGCAGTCATTTTTAAATTTCACAAAACTTTTAAAATGAAAACTGTATTTTTATGAGGTCAGTGTCATGTACTGTAGGGATAAACTCTGATTAGACACCAAATTGACCTCTCAGCCAGTCCTATTGTTGAGAGACTGGCGTTTCAGCAGAATCCATTAAAGTAATTATAAAAGGTTAACTTACCTGACACAGGTCGAGGAGGGATCTGTGATTTGCCTCTGCATGCGTGTGTTGCCATGGACACCATTCTCTTGAGTCTTAGACTCAACCTCCAGCGGAATATCAGGTGAAGTGTGGCTTATTTTGAGGGCTGCCTCAGGCACTGGCACTGCAGGAGGAGATCCTGGAACTGCCGGAGAGACTGGAGTGGGCGGCACCGTAGTTTCTTTTACCACTGAACTTCTGGCATTATTCCGGCGGTCGAGGGTGGCGTCCACCTCGGTATAGATAGGCTGGGGTTGAAGGGGTGGAGGAGGAGGATGAGGGGGGTCTGGATGTCCCTCCTTGGTGCCTGGAGAGAGGCCTCGCTCGCGCCATGGAATCCAGCACAATTTCCATGAAACAAAGAGAGAGACTCCAAACAGGGCCAAGCCACAAGCGGTCACCACCAATGACAGCAGGCTAATGGATATATCTAAGAAGAAAGGATGCAGTGAATACAAAACAGAGGGTGAGACTACATAAGTATGTTCCTTTCACATGAAAGTTATCTGTATCATTAAACTGCTGGTGGGCGGTCCAAATAAGAATATTGTAATCACTGTTCAGATTGAATGAACTTTTGGGTGTCATTACCAACCATTTTTTTGCTGCTTAGTGGCAAATTGCACCAAAACTATAACAATGCCCTAGAAGTAAACTATATATAATACATATTATGTTACATTCAATATATTAACCAAATATAAAATGAAGATTTTGGATTTAAATGTTGTTCCAGGATCAACAAAATATGTTGACCCATGAACGCATAGAACTCAGCAATATCAGGAAGTGTGGGAGAAATTGCTAATATTTTACAAAACATTTCATCACAAGAAAGGTAAATTCGCTCAACTCATTCACAGCCATTCAGTTTGAAGATTTTTGAGCAGCCTCAGAAATCAAATGATCATTTAAAGGTCTAAGAGGGTAAAGCTCCTGTCTGATGTAATTTGCAACCTTTTCTCAAACTCTCATAGTAGAATCTTCTTTTAAATATTTGCCACCCGCTTTATTTTAAAACCCAATTCCTTTCACTTTGTACAGTTCCAATTTCCAGATATTGCTTACCTAGCTTTCTTCATTAATACAGACCTTATTGAGCGCACTGTAAACCCTAGACATTTAACTGAATGCCAGTTCTAAGCCACTGCTGTTTGAAACATTGGGTATTGTCACTGTGATGATTGGCCCTAACCACTAGTCGCTCTAATGAAATCCCCTTAACTTTAATTAAAATCAGGAACTTAAGTTAATTAAGAGTAAGCAGTAAAAAGGAGCCATCACACAGTTCACTCAAAGCAGGTGACAGGTTTCATTAGGATAGACAAAACCAGTTTAATTGAGCTCCTCAGTGGCGTAGCCAAAAGTTGAGATGGGACAGCCCATTGGTCAAGCAAGCCCCCTTAATCATTTACCCAGAAAATGGGATGTCAATCAAATGTTTTTTCTTTTCTTTTTCTCTAGCCTCATACCCGTGTCTTTTTACGGTTTTGTTGTTTCACCCCCTTTAATAAGAGTAGAGTTCACAATGTCTTGACACAACCTAAAAAATCTGTCCATTTATTGACAGTAGACAACAGAAGTATTTCACAGCAAGAAACAGTACAGATACCTTTTGTCATAGGACAAAATGCACACTAGAGAATAGGGCAGGCAAAAGAAAGAAAGAAAGAAAGAAAGAAAGAAAGAAAGAAAGAAAGAACCTCTTGTGTTAAGAAAAAACCTCTAAATATATGACAGCTACAGTACTTAATAAGTAATATTCCCTCTCATTACATTAAATTAAGTTACATTATGTTGTAATAGGAACAATTAAATATTCCAGATTTTTCATCACATTGACACACTTTATGTGCACAAATATAAAGCTTAAGATAACTTAAGATAAACATCTAATGTCCTTTTTGGGATAGGTTTAAAGGTCTATTAATTATTTTTGGTATGTATCATATTTGTTCAGTTTTTGCAAAACACAAAAAGTTTGCACTAATCTATTTGTTTTGCCAGTTTTATGTTATGATATACATGTACCAGAACGTGGAATTCTGCAGGGTGGTCTTATTGTTTATGTCCTTGTTGTATATGCGACTAAACAGATGCAAGGCAGCTCCAAACACAATTCAGTACAGAGATATCGCAATCATGTCATAGCTGTTGGTTAATTTATTAATGCTGAATATTCTGTCAGTGTAAGTTAATAAGAGACTTCTAGTGGAAGTCTGCAAGTACAAATATGCCTTTTGGGCCAGAGAGGCAAAGAATAGTGTGATCACACCTTTACTTGCCCACTGCTGCTGTGAGTCTCCTGCTCTGGGATACCACTCTGGTGGGGAGACAGGTCCTCCACAGCATGTTAAATTTACACCAGTGGCATACGGTAATAGACTTTAAAGGGTCTCTTGCTTCTTGATCCACATTTATTAGTAGGTTAGAGCGTGTGGTACATGAGGATCCTGGGAAATCTGATCACGGGTTCCAAATGTTGAGAAAATGGGGCACAGACCATGTGTCTGCATGATTCCAATCACAAGGGTGACTGGTAATTACAGCATTCAAAGCTTAGATATTGGGTGATACTGAGTATTTAAGGTTACCAAAAATTAAAATCTGCTGTTAATTTATCCACCCCAACACAGTGTCAGTTCACTTGTGACTTTTCCTCCGCGCATATGTCATTATGCAACAGGAAGCTTGCACACTAGGGGTCTGTTGCACCAGCTGGACGTACTAGTTGCGAGAAAAACAGTCGTACGATTAGGCTGGATGTAAAATCCACTTTACATAGTGCTATGTTTTGAGACTAAATCTTATGCCAACTGAAAGGTAAGCGTTTTGTTCTGTTTTTGAATCCATGTCTGTGGATTCATTATTATTGCAGATTGAACTGTAATTCTGTAACTTTAATGTTTGTTGTCAAGTTAAGCGATTATATAGCTGTAAGTGTAGATGATCAAGGTAATAATATCGTAAATGAAATCAAGAATCGTGACAACAATATGGTATTATTAATGCTTTTATCCTATTACACAATGGATTTATACCAAAAATAAAACTGAATGTCAAACAACAAACCATCTTGATCACAGTTTATAATGCACAGCCAAGTCTCAGAGAAACCAGTTAAAAAGCAATGCTGAAATAATTTATCAGTACATAAATTACCATTTTCCCCCTAAGTGTTACAGTATGCTGTAATTCAAATGCATTTTAATGTAGAATGTGACAAACGTTTAAATATGATTTTGTGCCTGAAACATAATAATCCCGAATAAAACAATTGTTTGCCGAAATATAACAAGAAAGCAGTATATTAATGAGTGTCAGCAATTTAGAGTATGCTTCATAATCCGCGTTACAAATTCTCACATCCCAAAAACATATTAATGATGTAATTAGTAATCAACTGGTAATTCTTCATAAAATGATCCGATTTAGTAATCATTTGTTATCTATTAAATAACCTTCTCAGTTGTAAATGCACGATTACTATTAGTAAATGTCCATTTAATTTAATGTTAGTGTCTGCAATGTTCTTTCTGCATAGTTACCATAGCTATTAATGATGGAGCGTCATTTTAAAGTGACTAGAAGAAATCCTAAACAAATAGGTAAAAAAAACCTGTAGATATACTTCAACTCTTTTTTCAGCCAAATTAAAATCGTGCACTATAAACCCACGGTTACTCAGACTGTCGATATAAGTCAATAGATCGGCACGCCAGCTACAACTGGACTATTTAATGGACTGACTTTTCACCCCTTCCTCTTCTTTTGTGCGCCGCATCTCTCCAGCATTCAGCAGAGACAGCAGCTGCCAAACACTATTTGATTTGGGCTGTCTCTGAGCAGAGTCCTCTAAAGCAGCGCAACTCATTTCAGTCCGCCGAGTGTGTCAGTTACACTTCAAAGTGAAAGCCCCACAATGGCTCATATCTAGTAACCCATAGAAACATTCCAACACACAAAGAGCTTCAAAGAGCCTTGCAGTAGAGATTCCCACTGCGCTGCAGCTGCCTGTATGAATGCATTTTTGTTAACATTGTGCGAACACACGGAAATTCTGAAGACTTAACCATTTTGAAATAAAGGTGTTAAGCATTTTAACTAACCAGTGTGCAAGAAATAAGAAATTTAGAGTCATGTTTGTTTGCAATTATATAATATATAGTAGCTTATATAAGGCAAATTTGCCGGTTGTCTAAGAAGCTCAAAAGAGGGTTTTTCTAAAATGGTTCAGTTTGGGACCAAGTTGCTTAAAAAGCTCTAATAAGCATCGTTATCCTTTCAGCAACGCTCAAATTGCATTTCCTTTTTTTGAGATTTACCGGAGAGGCATTTCAATGGTATTCCAGGGACCATGCCAAAAGGCTGCTAGACCCTAAAAGGTGTAATAACAACGTTTAAAATGTGGTCGCCGCCCTTAGCATGCTAAGGCCTGTGAAACACAAAATACGATTTCCAGTAAGAGTTTAATAAAGCTATGCAAGACCAGCCTGTGGTTTATTAGGCTGCAGCACTTTCTCTAAACCAAACACTGCTCTGAAAAACACCAAGTGTTGGTTATGCCTATAAAGTACTTTCATAAGAAAAATGGAAATGCTGAATGATTGCAAAATCATACAGACACCGCTCTTGGCACTCAATATTGCCCCTTGTGTAATCAAGCCTATTCTTATAAAATCATTTGATCATCTGTCCTCTAAAAGGAATAACAATGTTACCATGGCTTCACAGAAAGGCAACCGTTCCGACACAGTGAGACACTGGATAATGATTGTTTTGCTTCTTTTCTTTCCACTCCGGTTTCATGCTGCTGATTATTTAATTACAGTTTACACAGCCACTTGGTCTGAATGTCCTGATATCCCATTGAGCAAAAACACTCTTGGCACATAACTGGTCAAATGTGTTGATTTTGCTTATTCAATCAAATCCAAAGTATTAGGAAGCACAGTATTCATTAACGTCTGAGTTCTGCTGAAATCACTAGTGGAACCATCTAGCGCCACAAAATAATGGTTTGTCAAATAAAAACGTAAGTATCTCGCAAGAGCTTGGACGCGCTGAGGTTATATAAAAGCTGTCTGGTCACACCTACGTTTGGCAGAGGTTGTACAGTACTCTGCCACTGGGTCTGAAAATATATAGACTAACTGTTCGACCACCAAATGCTAATTTGTGTATGAATGGATGACTGCAATTGTATAGAATGATGGACTGGAGATGCTTTGTACATAACTTCTGCAAAATATTTTTAATGATCTCTTTTGTTGGATTTCTGCTCATTTTCTAGTAGTTATAGCATTGCATCGGTGAATTCTTGGGTGGTTCCTTAGTGAATGAAACATTGTCTACCTGCAAAAGAATTAAAATAAACATTTTATATATATACCCTAAGCACCAAGTACCAGATGAGCTACTTTTCAAATTTACTATGCCAGCAAACGCATACATATTACGATTGTGATCGATCCAAACGTAGTCATTTACAAAGCATGCACAATGGTAAAAGTTTCTGTAAAACAATTGCACATTGGTCAACCAATCAGAATCAAGCATTCGACATACTCCTACTGTAAGTCTACCCCTGTACATATAATTTGTGTTATTAGAATACTGTTATTGATGTTTTACTGCCAATAGTGTGTCGCTCTTTTGTTGCAAATACGAAATGGCACGTCTCAGGGGTAGCCTTTTAACGCTACACTACGGTTGAATTTGGTTAGGGTGCAGGCTGTTGGCTCTCAGTGAACTGACAAAACCGACCACGAACAGCTGTCAATGCAGCCAGGGGACTGGTGTGTGAGAGTGCGAGAGAGATAGCGATATAGCTTCTATGATTCTTGAGCTGCTGGGGGAAGGGGTTCGCATTTTGGCTCTGTGTAGTCAAGCAGTTAAGACATGTTTCCGAAATTTCATGACCTATACCAAAGCCGTATCTCATGAAGAGGCCCATCACCTGGTCCTGAAATTTGGTTATTTTGTGTTTTATAAATGAAACTTGCACCAGAGGAATCATTATAAAAGCTCTTCTACGAAAAGAAAAGAAGAAGAAGAAGAAAAAAAAACATAACTGGTGGGTGGTAGATTTAACGCCGTTTACCAAATCCCTTGGTACTCCTCGGCGTAGCACAAAAGACTCCTGCCCTCTTGCTCAGCAGGTGCTGTAGCGTTTAAATCTAAGCAGGCAGATCCCAGTGCTGCACTTTTGGCCTGTGCTGTTGGAATGGATTTTCGTATTTTCTCAACCTAAGATTATCCACACTGCATAAACGAGAAGTAACGGGTGCCGTATTTAACTCAAATGCAGCGATTTTCATCATAGAAGATGCGGCTCCGACTTTACCTAAAGAAAAAAGTTAATGATGACGAAACACGGTCAAAGTAGAAGAGAATGGTGGGTCAGGCTATCCTAAGTGACATAACATTAAGGATGTGCATTTTAATAAGATGCCTTGTAACCACCTCAATTCATTTCTCATGCCTACAAGCTAGATTATTATGTTTTGTTTACTAACCCGCAAATGTTATATGTTATAAACGGTTTATATAGGCTATTATAATCGTGTTCATTTAATTAGTGCGAAATTATAATAGCTGTCCCATTAGCATTTTTACAGATTGTAGCATTTTATTTCTGAGAAAAGTATTTGAGTCTATACACCAAACTGAATCGACACCGAATATCACGTCGAGTAAAAGACAGTGTCACAGTAAATACAGTGGATAAAATCTTGAGCAACAAGTCAATACTGAATCAAATGAAAAAGAAGCCACTACCTGACAATAAATATATGAAGTTGCGATGATACTTCAATGTATTCGCTTAGTTCATGATCCTTTCGGGGAAAAAAACAAAAACGCATGCAACCGTTTTGTGCAGGAGTGTCGCCTACCTGAGTCCGAATACCTCGGCCTGGCAAGGTCTCGGAAATAATAAATGAAATCCAAACAGTTTTCGTTCTGAACCTCCCCCTTAGAACAAAGATCCGATAAGAGTTCTAGCGCTTTTTGACAAATCTCGTCCTCTCTGTCGACAGGCATTTCCCACCAGCATCCTTCTGGATTGTGGAGCTTCTAAAGCGCAATCCCCCCACAGAGAAACATCATCTCGCGCGCGGCATCCCACTCTCACGGACGAACCCGGCTTTCTGTAACGTGGGAATGTCTCCCGAGTGTTGTTCTTGTTCTTTTAAATTTTCCTGTCGGGATTTATTCGACGCGGTGAAGTTCTTGCGAGACGGGAAAGCTGAGTCGCGACGCGAGCGGAGTCGGGAAATGAAAAGCCACCGGTTGAATCTTCACGCATACACGCGCGAGCTGGAGTGTGAGGCGCTCGCTGTCCGCGCTCGCCGTGGTGCTGCAGACAGTGCGCATGCTCACAAGCCTCATCGCCACGTAATTACTCATCAGCACGAGCGCAATCCTTCTGCGTTTCTTAGTCCGAATCGAGTTAGTAGCCCACTAGCGCAAGCTAATACGTTACTTTTAGTCATTTAAACGATTACTCGTCCGATTTATGGTCTGGGGACGCGTGGAGCAGTGTAAAATCAATTAAATATTTTATTAATTTAAGTGAAGAATCTTGCAGATAGCCGATGTAGATCCAGGGCTAATGAACAGTGTTTGCTAGCAGTCTGAATGCTATGAAACAGCTGATCTTTAAATCACAAGTTGGGTATTGTGTGTGTGTGTGTGTGTGTGTGTGTGTGTGTGTGTGTGTGTGTGTGTGTGTATGTGCCTTTTTGTCACCCTCAGCCTGCAAGTCTTGAAGTGCCAATGGAGTGTGTGAGCCCACTGTGTACACAAGTGCACAGACCTTGTCCAGAGCCAATAATGAAGATGCATGCACCTTGGTGGAGAGAACGCCACAAGCTTCATATACACACTTCTTTAGAAGAAAATACATCATTGTTGATATTGAGGTCATCTTTACAAAGCTTGAAAAGTGCAAAATGTGGAATAAAAATCAGTAAACCTAGAAGATGACAAACTACACGTTGTGACACAAACTGACTTCACGTTCTGTAATTAATTGTTGTCAAACCTGTCCTCCTTTAAAAGCTAAACTATTGCTGTTTGCCTCTGAATGCCCAAAACAGTCTCATGAGAAGACTTTTATCCAACAACATCGAAGCTTTTTGAAAACATCATTCATCGGTGTTTGTTTCACTCTTTCCTTGAGGCTGGGGAATGTTGAAAATGCATGATTAAAAAGTAGTTATGTTTTTTTTCCAGACTGAAAACAGGCGTCATACGATAGCTTTGTGTGAAGAATATTTCGAAATATTTGGTTAAAATGACACGAAAGGAAATCACAGAGGATGTCAGTGACAAAACTAATTTAATAACCCGTGCAAATGTCAAGAAAATACCGGCTGCGTTCAATAAACTTATTTATTTTACAAAAATTAAGAAGATGTATTATTCTCATGAGGATTGCAATTAAACAGTTTGGTACATAAGCAGCACTAATGCCACGTGATCGAATGCACCCCCACAATCTTTGTATTCAGGGTACTGCTAATCTATATGTTATGTACTGCATTAATATGAGCTTATAATTAGCTTATACATATTTTCAGTTAAACCATATAATATCAGCCAACGGAATGTATGAATTTCTTCACAGAACTACATTTTGGTGTGGCATGAAGGAAAAGCAGCTAACAAGCCTGTCATGCATACAGGAGAAAAATCACTGATAGCATATAAGTATCCCTTCATTAATAAAATCACTCACACTCATTTTCAAGGTACTAGACATTTAGTCTGTGTGCCCTGTGCTGTTTAGCCTTGCTTTGGGCAAATGTCCCTGTCAAAAGGTCTGGTTTTCTAATACTGACACCATGCATGTTCGGGGGTAACTTGTGCAAATTAAGATAAGAGCTATCAAAAGGACGATAAAAGTATATGTAATTAAAACTGTTATACCCAAGAATCTGTAGAAAAATGATCGTCATCTCGTTAATAATTCCTTAGACGCCGAACCTAAAGTATCTTTGCAATGCGCTGCACACTTTAAGCTGATAAATTCTTGGACGCCAGTTAATGCCTGGGAGCTATAAAGAAATCTCTGATGGTACAGTATTTTACCAGCGCAATATTGCTTCGCAGATTTTCAGTCCCTGATACATCCCAGGTTACTCCGTATCTTATGAATATGTATATAATTTAATTTATTCTTAATTGGCATGGTAATGTTATCTCGTCCGGTTTAACTCTGAAGCTTGTAAAATATTGTTTAATAAAAACTGGGACTCAGATGCACAGTGAAATTGAGATACACATTTCCCAGAGGAGGGATTATAGACCCATTCATAGGTGTATGCACGAATGCCTGCCACTCCAAATAATTTATTACACGTGATGGACTGGCGATGTGTCCAGGATGCTTCCCTGTCTGTGGCTCAGACGATGGAGTGTTTTATTTATTTATTTATTAATATTTTGTATAATTTACTGCATGCATTTAAATACCCCAAATTCTGCATGCACATCGAGAATTAAATCCACTTAAAATAGCAACTACACTATTGGCTATAGCATGGTGGTTATTGCTTTCGATATAAAGCAACATTCAGCATTTATACTGTATGTATTCAGCACAATGGTAACATTACATGAACCACTATAAATTTCAATCTTACAGAACATTAAACACCAACAAATCTCCTTCTATTTAAGTGGAGTCCATGAGTCTGAGAAAAAACTAAAACTAAAAAAAAAAAAAAAAACTAACAAAAAAACAAAAACAAATAACTGCTAAAGTCAACACACGCTTTCCATATTTAGTTTCATGTTACGTTATTGTTGGATTTCTTGGCATAAAACTAATTAATTGTCTGACATTAATTAGGAGTCGTTCACACGGCGGAGAGCTGAAACCGTTCGTTTCCGAGCAAGCTCACGATCATTAACGCATGTTTTCTGTTCGTACGTTCGCCGAATCAAACGTATGCGTACTTGAGATCAATTTTAGGACGGTTTCCTGTGCGACATTTTATAAACGGTGTGTGGAGCATACTAGCCGTGGTTAGATTAATACAATGAATGACGAAAGGAATATGTGCTCTTACAGACAAGCTACAGCAAAATACACAAATACCATTTTTTTGGGGTGAAAATGCCAAGACTTTTGCACAGTACTGTATATTATGGTAGGATTTTTTTTAGCACAGTAGTGACGTATTTCTTTAAGAATGGCTATATTAATATCTGCCTACTAAACACATTTTGCTTTTTCTTGTAAATGCCTGTTCTCTCTTCGGCGGGGTGCAGCGTAACCCTCCCCAAGGCCTGTCAACACCAGACTCCCAACCGAGGGCTGACGGAAGCAGAGCTGCCAACCCCGTCAGTGGGGTGGTACCTCCAGAGCGTTGTAGGTTACTGCACCTGTTAACATCGCTGCTCACTCTTTGGGGAGAATGTTCACACATCTGCCTGTGTGTGTGTGTGTGTGTGTGTGTGTGTGATGTGACAGTGCCAGTGGCTCTGACAACTTGTTTCATAGCAACAATCGCTGCGGCCTTGATGAATGCTCACAAAAGGCTTTATTCCGTACGCATATTCCCAGCCTTGAGATATAGTTCGCCAGACCAAATCTAGTTTGTGCAGCGCCGCCTTTTTACGACTCGAGCAGCTCTCGAGAGTCACGACATGCCACATTATTACGTTTACCGAACTGCAGTTTGTCTTCCTTCTCACAAAGACGTTTACGCTCGGAAGCAACATGATCTGTCTGCGGCTTTTCAGCAAAGACAGCCTGCGCGGGAATCTTAAAGAAAAACGTAAGGAAGTGTTTCCAGCCTCTATTGAACCGCCGAAATGGATTTTATTCAACGGCTGGAGCTCTTGGTTGGTCATTTATAAAATATATTGACCATTCCTGTAGGTGTCTTGCTACGTATGGAGTCAGGTAAAGGCAAAAAAAACAAAAAAACAAGCCACTGACCTGGTAACAGCCTCAAAGGGCTCTGCAGATATTGATATAGCCATTCTCAAAGAAATACCTCACTATTATGGTGAAAATTCTACCATAATATACAGTACTGTGCAAAAGCCTTGTAGAAAGACCATTAGTATTTTCACCAGCAAAAATGGTTTTAAGTTATTTCTGTATTTTGCTGTAGCGTGTCTATAAGAACACATATTCCCTTCGTTATTTACTGTATTAATCCAACAACAGCTAGTATGATCCACATAGAGATCTTGGGCTTTGTTTATAAAATGTTGCACAGGAACCATCCTAAATGTGACCTCAAATACGCATATGTTTGATTCAATGAACGTACGAACAGAAAACATGCGTAAATGATCGTGAGCTTGCGCGCAAATGAGCGAAGTTTCAGCTCTCTGCCTTGTAAACGACTCTAATTAATGGCAGAGGATAATGTTTATTTTCAATATGCAATGGCATATTGACATAGGAATTTTGGTCGGTTCACATAATCGCATAGTCCACTTTGTTTTTGATTAGCCACTATGAATTCGTTCATTTATTTATGGATTATTCATTCTTTTGTAAACATGGATGTGCCTTCCATGCGCTTTCAGTTAGTCTGCAGAAATAAAGAAAGTAAAATTACGTAATTAAGCAATTTTTTCATTACATAAATGCAATAATTTATTTACTGTATTTATTATTGTGGGGTGTACTATTCTTTTACAGTTCATAATGGGAATTGTAGCATCAAGTTTCATGTTAATGCTGCTTTTACTTTCTTTATTTCGCAAACTGAAAGTGCGAACAGCATGGAAGGCACATCCATGTTTACAAATTAATGAATAATTCACAAATAGCTCATCACTTATTGAGAACTCGTGTTGTACTCACTGTTGTACACGGCAGGATGGATGCTCATTAAAAAAAAAAATTGCATTCTGAAATTCTGTAGATTTTCATAGCAGGGCCGCTTTTGTGTCAGGTTCGTTGCTATGAATACATATAACGACTAAACATGTGAGCTATGACTACAGTCCTCATTTGTCACACTTACTATGTTACACTGCAAGAGTCACGGAAACTGAAAATTGCTGTTTTCGCAGACAGGTTGTGTAGGCAGGAAGGTATGTATGAATCTAACATTTAAATAACATAATTGAATCTCTGGGCAAGAAGGCTGCCTTGTGGCCTGAATACAACAATATAGAAATTTTTAGTTGAAGACATCAAACATAAAGTAGTCTGATTTGCAGAGGTATTTCTGCTTTATTTATGAATTTATATATTTATTAAGTCGTTCATTAAATATTAGCTTGCAGCTGTATCAGAGCGACTGGGTGAATGAAAGGGTCGACTCGTGTTTTTTTTATTTTTTGCAGGTCACATACACTGCACCTTCTTTGGGAAGAAGCTTCATTCAGTTCAATTAATGCTGTGTAGCTAAAGGGTCATGCTGAACTGATGAGACTTCTTAAACCGTGAAGTTAAATTAAGTCGGTCTAAAGACACTGAACGTGAGCTCCTTTATATTCCCTACTTGCCTCACGTGTACAGCATCCATATAGATAAAGAAGTTTAAGGGGCGTGTAATGCATAGTCTCTTAATAAAATTACCAGTAGTTATTTACGGCACACGATTAAAACAGTGTTCAACACTAAATTATTTACGGCACACTTTTTATTTTCTTTAGCCTTTTATATCATGTAATGAAGCATTAACTGGAAACTTTCCCAAATTCCCAGATATGAAAAAGGCAGTGTGCGTCATTTGTTCCAACAGGGTTGTGATGTTCAGGTACGATCTCCCAGGCAAGCTTTCTGAATTATTAAAGCTATTGTCAAGCAGTTCGTGTCTTTCCTGGAGCAGTGTAACATAGCAGTCATATCTGCCTTCAACATGAGTTTCACATCACTGTTTACTGTGTGCAAATAACCATCAAGCATCACTGATATCACATTTTATGAAAGTTCTGAATAACATTCTTCAGCCATCGTAGCTAGCTTTGGAAGCATGGAATTAATTACAATGGATAAAAGACTTGTATAGATAGATAGATGCTGCTGGCTGTTGGCACTTATACTATAACTGAACATTGGTATGTGTATATCTTCAGGTCAATACTTTATATATATAAAGTCTGGTGCAGATTGGACATTGCATGTTTAAATGCGTGTATAACATTTCCTGTTTGCAGCAGGTGGTGATATGATAATATTGGCCTTTAGATGTGTTCAGAACAGGACTCTTATCGAATATGTGAACGTTTGGGGAGATCTGACTTTTTATGACATAGTTCCAAGAGTGACTAGACCCATGATCTTCATCACAACATCACAAAGACCTTTAGAAAAAAAAAAAAGTTATAATGTTGATGTCAATAAATCTCTAGGAGGAGTTTAGATTGTAAGAATTGTCATTTCCTGTTGCCAGCAGGTGGCGCTATGACTATAACTGAATATGGGCATGTGTTCAGGACAGGACTCTTATCAAACATGCTTTGGTGCAGATCGAACATTTTCTTTTTAAGATCACAAGTCAGACCTCCACAGACACACCATTCAAAAAAAGCTCAACATCTTCGCGATTTAACATCACAAAGGGTTTGAGATTACACTGACCAAATTTGGTGTTAATCTGTGTAAATCTGTAGGAGGAGTTTGTTTAAATGCAACACCTGGTGGCCCATTCCTGCTCCTGGAGGGTCAGCATCCTTAAGAATTTAGCCCCAACTTGCTCCAGCAAACTTGCTCAGACTTTTCTTGTAATCCCGAAGAACTTGATTAGCTGTTTCAAGTGGATTTAATTAGGACTGGAGCTAAACTCTGCTGGACGGTGACCTTCCAGGAGCATGACTGGACACCCCTGGACATCTCTTGTGAAGAGATTCATCTATGTCCCAGCAGTGTGCTCTGTTTAAAGTTTCTCGTGATGAGTTTTAGTTCGAGATTTAATGTATCTTTCTGGCACCTCCCAAATAACAATTATAATGCAAAAACCATAGTAGGTTGCCACTGGGTAAAACCTTCCGAGCCTGAACTGTACTTATTAATTACAGTAATAAGCTGTCTCAGATATAACATGATATATGTCCCAATTTAATTTAATTGAATCTATACAAAAGAGAAATGTATCAGCTTTATTATTAATATACAAAAAGTGATAGCATAATGAACATCCTGCCTGCGACATTATGCTAAGCTTTACTTCCTTGTCAGATATAGTGAACTTTACATAAAGCTTCCCCTTTAGGATGTACAGATCCCAAATGCCCTGAGGAAGAGGTTGTAAAATGAGGAATTCACTCTCTGGAAAACACCCTCTGGGTCTCCTGCACTCTCAAAGCGGTGGCCATCCATTTCTGCCTAATAATTAATTAATGAAGCATAGTGTGTCATAAGGAAACAATCCACGACTACAATACACAAAATTAGCAGCTTTATGCAACCTTATTTTTAGAAATTAATAATTTAACATACACAGTAACAATAGATGTCACGGTACACTATACATCCTTTGTTGACTGCATAGGCAAATGAGCGTGCAGTGTTTGTGTGTGTGTGTGTGTGTGTGTGCGTTTTGCAGAGTGAGCACTAGTAAACCCATTAGGTGGCCTTGAACAGCAGAAGGCAGCGATTAACTTGGGTAAATGGATCATTTCCACACTGAGTGTTCCTCTGTTTGACTGCCTCTCCTCATCGGCTCATGCTCATCCCCGGGGGAGCTTAAGTACACTGCTTGCACTGAAAAACTGAATGGAATTAAGGATAAAACCGTTAAAACTTCCCTCCATTTCATCTCATGAATATTTAATATCTGGATGACCAGTACGAACCAGCGAACACGAGGTACACTGTACCTTTATTCAGTATAATCATGACCCTAGTATTATAGAAGGGGAAGGATTCTCAAATTTTAGAATAGTGAATAGCAGCTTGCAATAGTTTTTGGTCAGGCTCAAGTAAAACCATCACCTGGGAAAGGGTTTTCTCATTCACAGGTGAGCTAACAGCTCTAGTTTTGTCTTTAAATGAGTGCCTGCACCATTTGGGTGAGGCTATGGAGAGCAAGAGACATATCTGTAAGCTACAAAAGTCATAACGAGACAAATATCATGTTGGCAAAATTACAGTGACTGCTGTAAAAAGTAAAAAAAAGAAATTCTAGCAACAAACTCATCAAATTTATTGACAAAAATGGATCCCAACTACACTCTCCTTCCTCTATTTTCTCTCTAAAGTGGTGCTTTTAAAGCTTTGAGATTTATTGAACATTCAGTCATACTTCATATACTTCATACATACTTCATGTATGCGTTTATTTCTTCTGAAGTTGTGTAGGAGACATAAACAGAACATATAGACACATGCAGTGAACATACGCTATACAAAACCAATATTATGTCAATAGACTGGTTTAGAAACCATTTGTGACCCTGGACCACAAAACCAGTCACAAGCAGCACAGGTATATTTGTGGCATGGGTAAACATTTAATTTTTCTTTATATAAAAAATTCTATTAAAGAACGAGCTGTATAATTAAAATATGTTACATTCCAGTGCATAAAAGATGATGTGAAAGCAATGCACTCCAACATCTTAATACAGCAGCCTTAGTGACTCTCCAGTAGAGCAGAACTGTTACATTCTGTTCTCTTGACATATGCAGCAGAGACTGTGGAGGCTTGTTAGGGAGCTGAGATCCTATTCAAATCCTGATAAGCATAAGGGAGTCATCTGATGGGATGTTAGCTATGCCGAGAGCTCCCCACTGCACCTCCCAGCTCTCAGCTCAGCTCTGGAAGAATAGATCGATGGTCGCCTCCTCCTCTTGTGTGTGGGATTTCAACTTCCCGCTTAGAGAATACACGCACACACATGCTTCCAACACACCAGCAAACACACACATGATTTGAGGGAAGCTGTTGCCACAGAAACACACACTGATGTGAGCCACAGGCGAGAATGTTTTATCACGCAGAGCAACAATGCAGCCAAAGCCTGGAAAACTGATGCTTGCCTGCAGTTTACAAAGCCAGAAATAGATTTCACAGAGCCCTGATATGTGTGGCGAATTCTGCTGTCATCCCGGAGGAGCAATTTCACCTTGCAGCTAATTTTTGGATTGGTTTGATCTCCTGCATGTAATTTGTTTTTCTATTCATGACACCTCACAGGTAGCGATGCCAAACTGTCAAAGGTGTTGCATTTCTGATTTGACTCTAATATACAGAATGGATATCTTTTCCTTCGTCTCTGTGGAACACACATGAGCCGCTGGAGCTGGGAGTTGTTGTCATGGTGATGTAAGGCTTGATGAATGGCAGTGCAATCCCGAGCTCTTATTTTTAATTGGTTTATTGTGAGAGAACCAAGTCTGTCTCTCTTCGTCTTCATTCCATGAGCTCCAATTCATTATCGAACGATGAAGCATGTTTTCCTCTCAGACAACCTCTCCTTTCTAATAGCGCTCAGCTAAACATATGTGAACGTTCATGTATTTATAGTTCGATTCACCGGCAGTCGTGGCAAATGTGGATCAGCTTGATTGCCACGTCATATTAGTTTTAGAGTCTTCTGTTCTTAGTTTCAGGGATAATCCTTTAATTTTGACAACCTAAGGATTACATAGCAGGGACTTTATTCATCACATATAGGTTAATTTTATCTTCATGTAAGAACATGTGTAATTACTCAGAATAGAACAGAATTTAATTATTTTTTTCTGTAATGTCACAAGCTGTTTTGATTAAATCGTTTTCAAGAAAACACTACATTGCTGTACGTGAGCTTACAACTGAACGAACTGCGACAATCAAAAATTGTAAACATTCTATAATAACTCTCTACCTCAAACATGGTGTCTCGACTGTATATTTTAACAAAATATGTGTGCATTTGTAGCATTTTATACCTTGCACATCCACTTTCATGCTGTAAGAATTTGAAACACAGTAGTAAAAGGTAAAAATTTGAAACAAAGTAGCAAAAGGTAATAGCAAGAATATCTTTAATACAAAAGGTTTTAGAGGAAAGGAAGGCACAAATAACAAATATGGGGAAAATAAGTGAGAAAAAAAAATGTGAGGTTCTGAATTGGCAGGCAATCATGCCCTCTCGCAGCAAACACCTGTACTCTACAACCCAATGCATGAATTTTACATGGGACAATGCTGAGAGAAACAAGAGCTTTGCTTTGGGATAAGATTTGGCTTCGTATGAAAGCACAGAAAATGCTTCCCATCACAGCATGAATAAGCTAAGGAAATACAACTGTGACCATGAAAATTTGATCTCAACAGGACCCTTCTACACATCCTTTTTATTTGTGAACATTAGTAGTGTAATGGTTCAGGTTTTTATGGTTTGCTTTGTATTATTATTCAGTGACCTCAAATTTTTTGCAAAAACATATTGTATTTAGATATTAATATTTTTTTGTGACATTAATGTAACAACATCGTGATACTATAAAAAAGCTTTTGCATTACAATTATAGCTAATATTGAAACAGTAACATTGCATGGATCATCTTTGCCTGAAATAAAATGAACAGCCGCTACGCAAATCCTTCTCCATTTGTTCTCCTATTTTTAATACAGGATGCCAATCCTAGAGTTACCAGAGACTTTATCGGCTTCTGTTTGTAGACTGGAAATGATGCCACCATGGACTTAAAATGCTGACATAATGTTATCCTTATATTGTTTTCAATTAAATTACAAACTGCATTTACTGCCTTGATAATGCATTGAAGGATAACTGAGCATATGACTATATCAGAGGCACATGGCATGCCTTGAAATTATCTGTTTTTTGGACTAGGAGCGAAAAGCTTGGTTATCTTAATTCAAGAATTCTTAATTGCACTCACATACAGTACACAAAAGCCTTTTGTGTGCACTAATTAGGAAATTAGAAGCCAGTAATAATAACCAATATTTTAACACTATGACAGACCAATTCCATTACAATTACACTTAACTATTACTTATTACTTTTACACTAATTGAGTTACATGCTGCAGCAAAGTACACCCAACTGTAAAACTATAAGAAATGTACTTTTTTTATTTCATGAAGGAGGATTCCTTAAGACATATATGCTTCAGGTCAAATCATTCTCTCAGTAGCTTTCTGTGATCACACCGGATGTCTTCCAAATGTTCCATGGATCACTGTTCAGTTGAATTGTATTTTCAGGGCATAGTCTGGGCTCTTTTGATGCCTGTGGAGAGGTTGGCTCTGACTACCACAAACACCTCTCGGCCCACAGATATGAAAGCAGCTTTACAGGTACTGAGCTGAGAGAGCCACAAGGGTCTTTGAATGAGGTTTTGATGATGGTTTTGGTGTCACAATATCATCCACACAGTTACTGCTATGAGCGATCCCTTCAGTATGTGTGTGTGTAACCTTGGCATGTGGCAGTGTTGATCACATTCAAGTCGGTGTGAATAAAAAGGGTCTAGAAAGGTCAAGCTTGCTCCTTTGGTCGCCCCTTGATGTTCTTGTTAACAGTTTCTTCTGGAGGCAAAGTAGTATTAAAGGCATCTTTCTGTGTAATGTACTGTGTATGCAGTTGTTAAAAAAAATGCTGCTCTGGCAAATGCAAAATATGTGTTAGGAATTTCTGCACTGTAGATATGGAAGAACTACATTTAGTTTGTTTCCTTGCTATGCAGTAAAGACAATAAATGGGAATGTACAGAGAGTGCATATCAGAATATGGAATGTTAAATGGAACACTGATCAGTAGTAATATAGCTATTATGGGGAATGTGTTGTGCTTCTGGCATGATTCTGTTTGGGAATTTAATGTGGGTGATGTATACAAATGAAATACAGTTTGAAACACAACTGAGATTGTAGGAGTGGGAAATGGAGCCCTAACGATTATATATGTATATATGAGCACTGTTTATTTATAGCTCACATTTAAGCAAAGCTTTTATAATTGTCTCCAGGTTATTGGCATCCCAAACATACATGCATACATATTTGACTCCTCCAGAAACATCGGGAACGCCGCTTCCAGCGTGACAGCTCTGAATCGTGTATAAAATCAAACCAATGAAATGGTGGGACATCATAGGCAGTTGACCAGGAAGCATAAAAGCAAGTGGGAGGCTGCCGGCTTCAGCTTTCTGCCATTCAGCAAAGCGCTCTGTGTGTGTGTGTAAAAGTGTCTCCAGAGATAAAAAAAAAAGATGTCAAAGCAGAAAAGTGAAATCTGGGGATGAACAGATGCAGATGCAGTGCAGAGGAGACTGCGGACTACAGAACCTGCCATTTTTTATGTGTCTTAGTCTGGTGCAGGAAACCCTTGTTCCTACATCAGACCATCTGGTGACACGTTTCCTCCGTTGTGCGCTGAGGTTGAGGCCTCCAGTACGATCCTGGGTTCCAACATGGGATCTGGCTGTGCTGTTAGAGGTCCTCTGTGGGCCACCATTTGAGCCCATAGCGGTGATCTCTGATCATTTTCTGATGATAAAGACCACACTGTTGCTAGCACTGTGTTCTCCCGAGGAGAGTAGGTGACCTTCAGACTGGCCCCTTCTTTTTTAGAGATTGTGCCGGGCATGGCAAGGTGTTCCTGTGCCCGTGAGCAGGTTACAGTCCTAAGGTCCCTACAGTCATACCACAGCCATTCATAATCCAGGCCTTTAATCCTCCTTCCTTTCAGGAGCCAGGCCAACTGAAGCTTGAATATATATATCCAGCACTAGACATGTACGTCCACAGAGCTACCTTGTGGAGAAAAAGCCAGCGACTGCTTGTCTGCTCCGGTCCCCCCAAGAAGGGGTTTGCTGCAACTAAGCAGACTCTGAGCAAGTGGATAGTGAATGCCATCAATTAGGCTTATGATCCTCTGCCGAGGCGCATTCAACGCGAGGTGTGGCGGCCTTCAATGCCCCGTTATCTGGGGTCTCGTTGGCCAAGATTTGCAATGCTGCAGGATGGTCTACCCCATACGTTTGTCAGATTTTATGGTTTGGACTTGCGCGCTCTGCCAGTGCTTGCTTCATTACAGAAGCTGAAGCCAGCAGCATTCCACATGGTTTAATGCTTTCTTGCCAGTGACGTCACTCACCTATGACATCCCACCATTTCAGTGGTTTAATTTTACACATGATTCGGAGCCATCAAGCTGGAAGGTGTTTCCCATAGCATCATGCATCTCGTTCCTTTGAGGAACCATAGTTAAATTAGTAACCTAGAGATGTTTTACGGGATGACACCACATTATCTGGTTGTAAAAACCACAGATATTTAAATTTTGAAGAAATCGAATGAATGACCTTTCACAGGTGAGAATGTGTTGGGTTTTTTAAATGTATTAGTCAATATTACAGGTTTTTAAATTATGGTAACATTTTAAAGTTCTGTTAGCTAACATCTTTTTGCATTAGTTCAGCAAAAACATCTTTTTAAGCCTATTGCAGATATTGGTATTCAAACATGCATTTAACCAAGGTTGTATATATTAACTTGCTCCAATATGGAGAATACAGATATTTTAACAATTTAGAAAAAGTTAATCACTGCCTGGCCATGTGAGATTTCATCATAGATATAATGACTGAATATTTTTGTTTCATTTGTTTTGCACAGCCCAAGTTTATAGTATATTAGCACTGCTTATTTTTGTTTGCTTTTGGGATCTAATAGAGCTTTTGGAACCCCAAAATGATGATGTGTGATGTCAGACTTAACAAGCAGATTGTGCTTGATGCGATGCTTACACATCAGATGCTAACACTCTTGTCTGCTAATATGAGTGCTAAAAAAGCAGTTGCGTGCCACTGACATTTGCAGTGTGAAACAAGTGTTAGGATATTTGATCATGTTGCTGTTGTAACTTCCACAGGCCAGGCAATGTAATTTTAATGACACACTTCTGTAATGTACAGCAACACTACTATATTAAAATCAATAAAAAAATTTTTAAGGCACTTGAAAATGCCTCAAATCTGAAATTACCGTATTGAAACAGAAAAAAAAACGGATAAATAAGAATAAATTTGTATTTTTTGGTGAACTATTACTTTAATGCTTGATGCTGTTTTCACAAATTGTCATTACACACACACACACATACATATATATATTCAGTCTACTGATTAACACTATCAGTCTGTTGTTGCTGTGGTTCACTGGTTTAAAATTAGCTTGTGTGATAAGATATGCACACATTAGCAACCACCTGCTTGTGTTAATTTCACTTATAACCAGAGGTTGACACTGTTTATCTTTTAAGGGTCTGCATGTCTCTGTGTCTTTTGTGTGTAGTAGATAATGCGAATAATTAATCAGATGAAGATTATTCACGTTCCCAGAGGGTTGCATACTGTATGATCTTTCACTGTAGAATGTGCTTTGTAATATTCAATCTGGAATATATTCCAAGGGAGTCATTTTAAATATAGTATATAGTAGTGTAGTTTAAATATAGTATTTCTTGAAAAATTCAGTGACAATTTCAGATTTTAAACCTTACAGATATTTATTTTATTTTTTGATATTTTCAATTATTTGATTTATTGTCAAATTATTTTATACAACATAATATTATATAATTGCACATTCTGCATTTGATATAGAAACATCCCACTATTCATCATCATCATCATCATCACCCACATTGCAATACTTGACTTGGTTTACAAGGCTTTGCAAGTTTCTACCACCGCATATAAGCTCTAAAGAACACATTCACCTTTGCATCACTCCTGATCCACTGAACCACCAACCAGACTCCTATCATTCCAGTGTATACTCTGCTTCCATCCCCCTCTCTTCTCATGGTCATGGGAACTATTTGAGGTACCAGTCAATGACTAGTTCCAGGAAAGCAAGAGTGACTGGGATGCAGATGATGGGATGCATTATCATCAAAGTCTTGCTGATGGTCCCGTATACCGCATGAAAGTGATCCTGGACTCCTAATACCTTATAGGTTGTCTGGAATATCTAGTCCAATGGGAGACATACAAACCCAAAGAACAATCATGGATTCCCCAGGATGTCAGAATCCTTGGCCTCATGCCAGTCATGATCAACGCCCAGTAATCACTCTCACAATCGTTCTAATCTTTTTGCCAAACACAAAGGAAGATACATTGTGTATTTTGTCATATTGCTGTTGTCATTCCTTTATGAGCAAAGAGCTACAAGCAACTTTGTATTACAGTGACTTTACCGCATGTTAGAGTTGGGGGTTAAGCATGGGGGTTAATTTTGTGGTATTGGTCTATCAACATGACTGTATGTCAAGGTCACCCGCTGGAGCGCCCAAAAGCCTCTAAATGGCAGTCCATCCCATCCTATGCCTTTGCCATTCAATTCCGGACATTTTTTATAACCTCCTGTCTTGGAAATGTTTAATGACACACCTGTAACCCATAAGAGGGACAATTTAAGCTGCACACACTCACACCTTGCTTATTTCACTCTTAGCAGACATTTCTTTGTTGCCCGTTTGCCTTGGCTGTTTTCTTGGTTTGTGATCACACTGCGTGCACTTTGCCTGATTCCTGATATTTGCCCAGGGACGTTGTTGGCTGGGGTTTGACCCTGCCTGGTTTGACTTTGCTCTTTTAATTAAGCTTACATTTGTACCCCCACTCAGTTGTCAGGCTTCCCATAACACTTCCCAAATTTTCAGACTTGAATTGAAACATTTTAGTTAAATTGCTTTTATGTGAGAATAGAGTGCAAAGGGGATACAAGAGAAAGCCCATGACGGTGACACTTTAGCTTTTTGGACCAGTTCTGAAGGTCAACTAACTATTAAGGTCTCAGCTGACGCTCTCTAGGCACTGATGCACCATCTGGTCTTGATAGACTTGATCTGGGTGGCTGCAGTGACCATCTGATCCGTTTACAGTTTGGATCTGGTTGCTATGGTGACCTCAGAATTGGAATAAAACTGATTAATATTATTGTAGTTTCCATTCATCTAACAGTGTGGCAAGTATATTGGGTGTTAAGGGAAGTGTTATCCTAATTAATGAAGCCTAACAATTCCTTAACATATTTGAATTATAGAGAAGCCAGGTGATTCCATATTATAATATTTTTTTAAAATCTACCTTTAAACTGACAGAGTGCGTCACAGCCAGAGGAATGAGTCCTGAGACGCAGGATTGTCGACGCCAGACAATGCCGAGTCGGAGGGACGAGAGAGACATGTGGAGTTCATGGACATGGTGACTCTGGAGGATGGGGTGGTTCAGCCTATATTGATGGTGGACTTAGGACAAGCAGAGGTGCTGCCAGACGACAGCGGAGAAGGAGGCTGGAGCAGGTAAGAGGATGGGAATTGTCTAGGTGTGGATGAAGGAGGGCTGTCCGGGACCAGCTGGAACTTAGAAGAGAGGAGAGGGGGCAGATTGTTCGCCAGGATAGTCTCCCAATCAGTCCATCAGTCCCAGATATCCAGTTACTTCACCAAAAGCAAACGTGGCACAGCCAGAGGAGTGGAGTTTAATAATACAAGGTACCGAAGGTGGAGCTCCACTCCACCCTTACACCATCCACAATTAGCTCCCTAGCTATGGGCATTGTTGCTAGCTCTCTTTCCTTGACTGCCTTGTTGGTCTCCGGCTTTGTGACAGTCCGTTCCTCTCACACTGGTAGTGGGCTCTCAGTGGAAGAACACAACTAAAATAACAAACTGTTTGTTGCTTGGCTGTTCTGTCAGTACTGCTATTGCTCTCCTTAAAACACGGAAACACTGAATGAACTCAAAACAGTCTTTAATGGTACAATCACTGGAACACAGACGCTTAAACTCTGAGTTTAAGTAGGAAAAAATTAGGACTTAACTAGGTAATTAAACAGACACACACCTGCAACACAACCAAAACAATAATGACAAAACAAGACAGGAAAATGGGAAAACCAAATATGGGCACACACGCAGGAGCGAAACACATAGCAAAGAGAACACAAGTTAAGACAAAGTGAATGTAATAAAAGCTTATAATGTAATAAAAGCTTACTAAAATACTGAGTTGCTAATTCATTAAAGGAATAGTTCACCCAAAAAAATAACACCCTAGATTATAGCTGACTTCTGACTCAATGTACGACTTATGACATAAGCTAAAATGGAAAAATCTGGTTTTAAAAATGCTAGAAAAAAAAAAAAAAATGCAATGAAATAGCACACCTAATTATCACTTTTTAAGCAGTAATACATCAAGGCTCCTAAAACCCTACATATGGCAGCTTTCAAAATGCATGGATTGATTAATATTATATTATATTATATTACTCAGTAACACAGAAGAAACAAACTAGACCTAACATCCTTATTTAATTTAAAACTGAGAACTGTCTGAAGGCTTCCTGTTCTGACATTCTACAGCTGCAGAGAAGCACAAGAGATTCTCCATTTAGGCCATTTAGATTTAGATATGTCAGCAGAATATGAAGCCAATGATTGCAAGCAAACACTTGCTGTCAAACACAATACATGTACTGGAGAAAAGCAAACCTGCATAAGCGAGAGAAAGAGTGGCTACTAGAAAACGCAAAACTGTGTCAGTTTATGCAGTTCCCAAACACGTGTGACCATCTTGTTTTCAAAAGCAATTTCTCTGCATGTTTAGCACTAAATGTCAACAGGCATCACTATGACGAACTCTAACAGAGCCCTTGCTAATGCATATCAGCGTTACCATAGCGACAGCAATTTATAATGTTTAATGTGCATACTGAATAATTCAGTCATTCTTACACTCTCATATACGTCACTGTAATTTGAATCTCAGGGAACCTGAGTACTGATTTTGTCATGTAATTATGTGTCCATATTTTAGCTAAATGACAGTACTTGTGTGTGTTTGTTTGTTTTTATATGCTATATGCTAGAGTAGAGCACAGCATAAGCTCAGGCTACAGGAATTTGTCAAAGAGACTGCAGCTTATGAGGGCTAAGACCATCACTAACGTTCCCATGGCAACCGCATTCAAAAGGTGCATCACAAACTATTGCAGGCTCATGGTAATCAGGTTAGTAATGAAGACTGCAGTTCTGAACTGCACTTGATGGGTTTTCTGCTTCCATTCATGCCCCTACCCCGCTTTATTCACCACATTGTCCTTTAAGGTAGTTTTCAAAGTGTTTTGTTGCCCCTGAGTGGTAGGAGTGTGAAAAGCAGCTCAACATTCGGACCCAAAATTGTCTAAGACATTTCATCCATCCATTTATCCAGTTCTGTCATTAATTTCACTTATGATTTTACAGAATGGTGGTGGATGGACAGAAAGACCCTCTGAGAACTTTTTAACAGGTTTTTGTCCAAAAACCCCATTATTGATTCAATCACTGATTGAAGTGTGATTATATAACATTAGCTATGAAATTAATAAATGTATGACTGAAGTATGAATTTTTAAAATCTAATAAGTAATACTTTGTTATAAGTGTGATCATATTTGATATATTTGATTCATATAATCTATTTCAGACTGTTAAGATTACATATTATAATGGTGTGATCATAACATTCTGGGTGCATAATAAATGTGCACCGTAATAGTCTGTAGTAAGTTTTCTGATGTTATATGACAGCTTTGTGTGAAAGAACCGACTGAAAATCCTAATTTGTTACAATATATTCCCTAGTTCCATCAATTTTTCACATATTCAAACCTAGGAGAAGTTTCTTGCATATAAAAAAACTATTCCTCTGCATATAAATCATATAATTCAAATAAATCCAACAGAATTAACAAATACTTAATATGATAGGAAATAGTTCACCCATAAATTAAAAGTCAGTTTTTTGCAACATATATTTATGACGCCAACCAAGTAACTCAGTTGTTTTGGCCACACATTTTGCAAGTTTGAGACCCTTCCACACTGAAGTGTAGCGTCAACCAAGTAACTCTGTCCACACATTTTTGCAGAGTTTGAGACCCTGTCACAAGTTCGTGTGGCGAGACACATTACCTATATAAACTTCTCGAGGAAGGCTGTTTCTTAGCGTGAAAGGACGTGTGGGATTAGCAAATTGAAAGTAGGCAAATTGCTAAATCACACATAGTTTGCAGGCACGCGCCTCAGCGTGAACTTTTTTACAGGAACTGTTGTGGCACGTTTCTTTATATGCCGGATCGGATGGTCATAACTGGACCTGAGAGTTAATCACAGTCAGTGTGGTTAAGATTAGTGCAGAGCTCCAACAAAAAGCTGAAACTAAATGAGAGCAAGCATAACGGACATTGCAGACGTTTGTCTGGGTAAAATACATATCTTCATACCTCCATCTAGTGGCCAAATACAAGTGACAGAGCTGTGTTCACAGGCAACATGAAGTAGAAAATTAGGAAATTGTTTGTTGTTAATAATAATGTTCCTAAACCAAACACTACAGCAGAATCTCCAGATAGATTCAAATGATTTGAAATATCTATTTTGTCTGTTATGTTATCTGATATCTACTTTACTGAGAAAGTATATATATATATATATAAATATATATATATATATATATATATATATATATATATATATATAAAGAGATGTAAACGTTCAAGCAATAATAATCAAATAATGATAAAAATGTGATTGTATTTAACTGATAAAAGCAGTGTAAATCTGCAAGATCGCACATTCATTTCAAAGCTTGGCCTTTCCAAAATAATCATAAAATGAATTAGGCACTTTGTTAAATTTCCTTTTATTGTAAAGGTGAAATATTCAAAAAGTATGAATCATGTCAGAGGAGCAACAAGGAAGAGAGACAACTACAAAACATCTACGCAAGACTTTGGTAAGAATAATTTCTCATAAAAAAGGGCATTATCAGAAGGGTTGGTAAAATAAAGCAAATCAAATCCAACAGATCAACACAGTTCAGTTAAACGCTGTCTATTTGTCGTACAGTGGGCAACGAAATCATAACAGATCGGTGGATCTTAAGACAGCGTTCATTTCATACATGAGACATAGAAAATCCTGGAATGGCTGATTATATGTGCTTTTAGTTTAAAATTACACACCAAAAAATCATCACAGGAGACAACAGTTCCATTACTTATTTTAACTGGCATATGGCCATTATCTTTACTCAATAATAGTATATTTTTCCAACAGCTATTTTACAGTAATCTTGCAAAAGTAAACAAACCTGGTTTGCAAACACGGCAATATTTCTGGGCAAAGAACGTGTGAGAATGAAATATATTACCAGTTCTAGGGCCTGATTTAAAAAGGCCAAATACAGAGGCAAAGTGTACAAGTATAAGTGACTAGGTCTTGATTTTTTTGCCCAATGACTTGACTTAACTTTACCTGTATATCATATAGACCTTAAGTAAATCAACGTAGAATTTTGAATAGCCTTCCTTCTATGAAATATGAACTATATCTACAACTCATGTTAATATTTTTCCCTCTTTATTTGAGAAAGTAATATTTAGTGTTGTGATGTTCCCCAAAACACCAAGACAAAGAAAACATACTTAAAATGTATGATTGTTATTGCACACGCACACACACACACACACACACACACACACACACACACACACACATAAACTGCTAGGGTTTCACTTATTAAACATTTTTAAAAGTTTGCTCTGCTACTTGTGTGTACTTGTCGTGAACATTTGTTTTTAGATGTCATTTGGTTTGAAACTCTCTTGAAGTGCAATAAAAAATCATACATTTCCAGCATGATTTCAAGTATCAAAACGCTTTTTGGGCAACTAATGAAGAGCTAAGTGAAATAAAACGTAATATTTATTGAGGATGTCAAAGCAAAATAACCCTATTTAGATGCAAGCAAACAATTCTGCAAGACATTGTACAGTATATCAACATGATCTAATGAACATTTTTACTTTACATAAAATGTGCATCAGCACACACAATAAAACGTACAATACTGATGTATTAATAGCATCTAAATCAAATTATTTACAAGCATGTCTATGGATTCTTAATTATGAATACTGAATTTATGTAACTGATTTTGATCAGATTTTGTTTTCAATGTCATTAAACAAAGTTGACTCAAAAAAAGACTACATTTTAAAAGCTTAAAATGATTTAATGCATTTGAACAAAATTTGTGCACCTTTACTGAATAATAATTTAACAATATACTTTCAGAGAAACACATTGACATGTGGACTGCTTTGGTGCTGATTTGTTTTTATGTTATATATAAATAAATATACAGTATTATGGCGCTTACACTTATCAGTCAGTACAGTTATACTTATGTTTAGGTTTAAGAATGGCCAAGGAATCTAAACATATAAAAAATAAAAATAAAAAAAAAATTACAATAATATGTCACATGTCTGTAGGCATAAATATGTAAATTTGTTTACAGTTTAGATGTTGTCAATATGCCCATATTGTACGTTTTAATATCTATTAAAAATTTTAACTTTTTTAAATTAAAAAGATTTTGGCCAGTTCATTGTATATTTTGTTACCTAAAAATTTTACATACTAATACTTACATTTAAACAAAACCTGGATTAATACATCAAAAGTTCAGAAAGCTTGTGAAGTGCTGTCTCAAATGTTCTTCTAAAATTAGCGTTTTTCTTAGCCTGCTATGTGTATGTATGTTCAGTTATTTCACTTCAATAGCAAAACCTATTTATTGCCAGTAATGTGAAATGACTAAATCTACACATAGGGGCCAGATACAAATCCTCCTTTTAGAAGAAACAATTGATATATGGGGTATCTATGGCTATAACATTTCAGATATCCTGAAAGAATGGTTTGCATGCATCTAAATGTAGCTGTTCTGATCATTTTGATTGTAGGGTAAATGTGAACATGGGTCAGTGTTTCCTCTGACCTGTTCATATGATAGCAAGAGAGAAAAAAAATGTCACATCAAATGATGTCTTTGAATCTCTGCTACTTATGTTGGAAGGATGCTATTTTCTGTATGTATGAGTGTTTGGATCACAGAGTATAAAAGGAGAAATTTGTTTTGCATTTCATGTCAGAACACATTAATCTTTAATACGCCATGGTCCTGCTTGTGAAAAATCAATCTTCAAAAGAACTCCCCTCTTCAAAGCTTCATAGAGGGCTGTTGCTCTCAAATACTAATGCATATTAATACATCTGAATTTGTACAGTACATTGCAATTCTGAATACCTCTCCTCTCGGTTTCCCATTCCTTTACAGGCTAGACAATGCCTGGGTCACTATAAATTCTAGAAAATATAAAAGTAAAAATAACAGACTACCTGTTGCAGCTTTTCAATCCCAAACAGAGTGCATTAAATATACTGCAAAACAGTGTGTCACAGTCTGTTCATAATCTAGATTGGGTCCCATCACACAAGCCCATTCAAGTACAGCCCTAGCAGGGATGGACATTGCAGGCCCGTATCTCCTTCTCGGTCTTTACAGCTAGTTAGTTGTGGATTCTTATATCTCTTCTTGGCAGTCATTAAACGCTCCTGGATTCCTCCACCACACAGCTTGGTGCAGTCAGTCCATGCAGACCATGGCTTCATTTTGCATCCTGTAGAAAAAAACAAACAAATCAGATACAACTGTTGAGGGTCAATGAACCATCTTTTATTAAAATACAAGAGGCCTCATTTATAAAGCTTGTGTAAGCACACAGATCTCGATCCCTAGAGTGTTTGTCACGCTTAAGTATAATCAATCATAGTAAAAGTAAGCATGAAAATCTCATTTCACAAGTTCACGCTGTTAAGTATAATCAATCATAAAAAAAGTAAGCCATGTTTGATGTGCTGATCAGAAGACGGAGGCTCAGGAGAGGGTTCAGAGCTTGGTGGACTCCCTGAGCCAAGGGTTTTTCCAATCTCTAGGAGTGGTCCGTGGTGGTGGGTGCAATTCTCCTGCTTAAGTTGACCACTGCGGAGGCAGATTTTGTATGTAATCATCTACAGCGGGAGCTGCCCATGCCGGTGGGTGCAATGTTCCTGCTTGAGTTGACCACCACGTTGACAGTTTTTGTATGATCATTTACGGTGGGGACTGACCGCAGTAAGGGAGTGGTGCCCTGCCTTGGGTGGTTTCCCTGCGAGTGGTAGGTTTTGAGATCTGATAGGACTGTTAAGTCTGGAGGACTTTTTGATAAGGGATTGGTCTGAACGAATATAGCTTTTGTATGCGTTGGAAGACCAGTGGCCAAGGGTTTGAGGAGAGACCTTTCTTTCTTTGCTGCAGTGGTGGCTGCAACTATTTTGAAGAAATGTGTAGAGAAATTTTCTGATGAGGTTGCGGAGAAGAGCAGGACTGATTTGAGTGTGGGCAGTATGGATAGAACAGTATCCTCTGTGGAGGGTGGATATGCATTTTGTTAGAATTTCTAGGTGATGGGCTGCCTTGTGTTGGAGCAGGAAGGGTGCATTCTTTGGACGCCCTTGATTAAAAGTGAAGTCTAAACGTTAGTCATTTGGGTGAGGCAATGCCATAAATGAGTTTATGGAAAAACTGAATACCGCTTAAATAGCCCTTAATGGAACCGACTTGTAGGTTTTTTTTGAGGTGTTAAGGAAGGAGATAAAGTAGTAGACACCAGGAAAAAAATAAAAAAATCAGGGAATTGTATACCCAGCATGGAAAGATTTAAAGCACTTCCAAGCAGTCGGGTAAGATTGCAGGGTTCTGGAAGAAACTGCTTGGGGGGATTGAATCGAGGACGCTTGAGGAGGAACCTTAAAGGATGGTTCACTAGAATATTAGATGTGAATAGGAGGGGTTGGATAGGGTTCTGCTTCTGGAGCCAGCGTCCTGAATTTTTGATAGGATCTGGGCTCTGGTGGATGGGAGTGGGATCCAGTAGGATAGGAGGGGTTAGCAGTGGATAGGGTGAAGGGGGCAGGTAAGGGGAAGAGGTGGGGGCAAGGTAAATCATGGGAGCTACTAGTGAGGGTGGATTGAGTTCACGCGGCTCCAGCAGAGGGATCTGGGGAAGAGAGGGGAAATATAGGGGAGGAAAAAAGGTGTGTGAAGATGGTGGGGGAGGTCTTGAACCTGGATTCAGACTGGTAGCAGGAAATAGGCGAAGGGAGGAGGGATATGCTGGCTCCTATGGCTGGCTGGGCTGTGGAGAGCGAAATGGACAAGTTAGGTCTTGGAGCAATGAGAGGAGCTTGAGGCTGATTTATAACAGATGGTGGATTAGGAGGGGCTGGTGGCCAGGCATAGGGAGAGAGACTTGGGCAGAGTACATCTGGTGTGGGTTCATCTGGTCTAACAAACTAAGCGGGTCTGGGCTAGGCTGGTGGTGGTGCTGGAGCAGTGGTGCCTGTATTTTGTGTGCTGGAGCAGTGCCTTCTGCCTGTACGGCCTGGTTTTGATTGATTCAGGTGTAGAGGCTGTCTTTTTCAGGAGAATTATCGATTCTTTTTGTTTTTCCTTACTTTTGGAGAAAAGTTTGCCTGCTTGGTAAGTTGGAAGTACAGCAAGAGGAGCTCAGCCTTATTAGCGCTGTGGGAGAATGGAATGCCAGTGTTTGCAAGTGACGCAATTGTCAGTTTTTGTGGTTGGAGAAGATGAAAAGGCTGAATTATTAGGAAGAATCTGAAGAAACTTGTGGACGCCTGAAAGGTAGAGGTAATCTTAAATGCCTTGGACAATGAATGATCGCTCGCGATTGCTTTCAGCCTCTGGAAGAAGCCGTGAGCTTGGAATTCTGGGTGGGGTGTTCGCTGGCTTACTGTGCAAAATCGTGGGAGGATTGGCGTCTTCAAGCTCATAGTCTTCAGGAAACTGGTCGCGTTCAGACATGGTGATATAAAAAAGGATCTTATGCTATGAACAAGACATCGAGGTAAGAAGCTTGTATGAATTTATAGGAGACTTCTCTTGCTCTGATTGGATAATGGCATAATCAGGAAATAAGAAGCCAGCCGTATTAATTACCAGTGCACGCTCCTCCCAAAATTTGTTTATAACTAAACATCGTATTAATAAAAAAAGTATTTGATGTGGAAACGTGCTTAGCATCACGGCATGGTCTGAGAAGGCATACACACTTTTAATTGTCGGCGTATTGCAGGTTTTTAAAAATGTAAGTTGTTCTTGCTTATGATAATTGGTGATATTTTAGATGTTAATGACATTAATTTCGATTCATAGATTTCTGATAGAGAGACATTCATGTGTTTTCTATTCGTACATTCGCACATACGCATATCTAAGAAATGATTGTAAGATTAAATTTAGAATAATTTCTGCACAATAATAAATTTTATAAATGAGGCCCACTTTCTGTGTGTTTAGGATGTTATGAATTAGTATAGTGGAGACATGTATAGTATAGTATCGTATAATATGGTATAGAAGGACCTGCTGGTTTGTCTTTTGATGACAAAAATTAAAAGTTTGGACATTAAAATTGTTGATACTCATGAATACTTCTAGTTAATTATTTGCAATAATTTGAGATCCCAATCAAAAATGTAGCATGAACAGTTTATTGTTTATATTTTTTATTACTGTATGTAATAGTTATTTGAGAAGTATGGGATGTATGTTAGTATTCTGGCATCCTAAACATAACATCAAAGCTGAGTATGTCTGTTTTCTTTGAAAAACAAAGTGTTTTTTTTGGTTTTTTTTTAATAATCACAAAATATCTCAAATACATTTTAATTGTTTCACAGCATGCTGATATATTTAAGTGATTATAATTTTTTTTCTCATGCACATGCATAATTAGACATTGATATATCAACTGTAATTTTATATTTTACCAATGTGTTTGTTTGCATGATTTTAACACAATTTTGAAGAAGTTGCATTATAGACAGACATGCATTTTGTAAAAACCAATGTTTATGTTCCACAGAAGGAAGAAATCTATGCACATCTGGGATGGCAGGAGTAAGTAAATGATGGGTGGATTTCCTTTAACAGTGAGATTTGCATGTTCACCTGCAAGCTCATCGGCACTCTCCTCCCTCCCTTGTTTGTTTCTCCTCTTCTTACGGTCTTCCTTGCGCCTCTTCCTCTCGTCACTGTTCATACCTCCTTGATTACACTTCTTGATCTTGCACGTTTTTCTGTGTGGTCTCAGGCACGGATCCCCACCAAACTGAGGCTCCAGAGTGATCATGCGCGGCATGGATCAAGTGACCCTTTCCACAGGATTTACTGCACTCTGACCACTCCGACCACTCTGTCATCACACAATCCATTGCTAGAGAAAAAAAGACATCAAAAGAGGCTATATTTAAACAATATTGCTGCTGGCAAATTTATTTTAAAGAATGTCTCTGCTTTTAAGACAATTATGGAAATGCAAGGAGAAAAAATAAATAAACCAAAAAACATTTCAGATTCGAGTTATAATGTGAGTGTCTAAAATACATAATAATTTGACAAAGTAATTTATGAAACCAAGGCTTCATTATCTGATGTGAAATGTACAGTACTAAATAGTTATTTTAATCACTATGTTTGAATAATAATATAATGTAATATGTGCTTACGTATGTTATTCACTGCATTTATTCAAAGGATCAATAATCAAGAAGCTGGTTGTGTAAATCTTCAGTCTTTTCTTGGGAGACACACACGTCCCTACTCGCATATTATATGCACTAAATAGTATCAGAGATTGGAATTAGAGTGTCCCGAATCATAGCAAGTTGAAATGAGCACCCTACAGTTACCCAGATGGTCTGATATTTCAAATGATGGGGCTGGCCAACTTGTTATCACAATTAAATACTTTTTTTTTTTTTTTACATGATGGATGGATGGCCAGACAGGTCAGACTTTCTCTACTTCTCCTGGACCCACTTTCGCAATTATGACTGACTAACACACACGCGCACACACAGACACATGTGTATCTGTTATGCACGAAAACTGTTAACTGTCACACAGACACACACGCACATACACACACACAAAAACATAACAGAGAAAGAGCATGTGTAACTCACGACACTCTGGCAGCATGCATTTCTCCATCTGTTCCAACTCCTCGTTGCATTCTCCCAACTCTGCAGGTGATTTGAGCATACGCTGACGAGTCCGTGTGCCTTTACCACACGTCACACTGCAATCGCTCCAGTCCGACCACAGGGACAGTAAACATGGGATTGTATCTATACACACAAAAAAATCATAATCATAACACTGAAACTGCAGGCATATGGGTTCTGTATGAATATGGTAATGTGGCATAGTTCGTGAGAATATGTTTTGATGGCATGCATATGAATTTGTGTGTGAACAATAAAAATGTAAGTGTATGTGAGTGTATTTTATACTAATACATATGAATGTGCATATATATATATATATATATATATATATATATATATATATATATATATATATATATATATATATATATATATATATATATGCACATTATATATGTAGGAATCTGTTAATGTGCATGTGTGTGAATATAACATATGAATGTGCATATATTAGTGTGTCATACATGCGAGTGTTTGCACTTACGGCATTCTGGCATCATACACTTCTCCACTTCCACCACCTCAGCCCCACAAATGGAGCCGTCAGACGGGGGCATTTTCACCATCCGTTCCGTCTTTTCATGCCAAGCCCACAGGTGGCACTGCATGCATCCCATTCACCCCATTCAGTAACCAAGCAACTGCTCGGAGCTACACCAGCGGAAACAAATACACATTATTGGAGCACAGAATTCTGTCAAAGATCATCTGTCGTCAAAAAAAACAGCTCAAGTTTTTTATTCAAAAATCATGAATTATTTGACTGGCTAGTTGTTTTTATTATTTTATTTTGATTTATTTCCTTCAAGTAATATAAACAATGGATATAAATTGTCATAAACCATTTGCATGAATGAAGATGTTAGCAGAAAACCCAGTGCCGTACATTATGTACAAATACAGGAAAATTCTACCTACTCAACATAATAAAAATGTGCCAGGGTCACATATTGAGCTTGTGTTTTAGCGCGATTCAGTGGACATTTCTCTTTGAAACTGGCGGAACGCGCAGTAAGGTACATAAAACAGAGTTGGAAAAATTAGACTGACATTATATATCCCTTACAGCGCAACTGGCAATTAAAAAAATATATTTATTATTAACTTAGTTATTAACTTTTGATAAATTGATAATATTATGGCTGTAAACATCTGCTATGAACTCGTTAAAGTCAACAGGTAGATAATACTCACAGCAGTCCTCGTTGACAGTGCATGGCTCTGTCTCTTCAGTGGGATGAGTGCAGGCAAATCCATCATCAGGAAACTGCTTTACATAGCGTTCCCTAGAACGCACGCCTGCACCGCATGACATACTGCACGGTGACCATGTGATCCATTCTGACATCATGCACGTGGAAGCATCTGCAAAAGTCAAAGTCACTTTGTCATTCAAGTTCTTGTTCAAAAGTCTTTCAACGTTCAACCACCAGCTCTGCTGGAAAATATAGAAAGGTACAGATAAAATCTGTATTCATAGATGTTTTGGAACAGCGGTTCCCAATTATGTTACTGAGGGGGCTCCAGGAACATAGACATATATAGACAGCCCACTGGACAGCTCCAGGCACGTAGATGCGGCCGCCATCTTGGAACGGTGAACTTGATGTCATTCATCATACTGTAGGTTCACACAGAGCCACAGAGTATTCAGTGATTACTAAGATAAATGACATCAAGTCAAGGCCGCTACAATATGACGGACGGCTTGTGCGTCATGTTCCATAGAAACAGTCGCTAATGAGGCATCTATATATGGTTGGGAATCACTGTTTTGTACCAATTGGTACGTATTTTACAAGGTGGCTAATTTGTACAATTCGTATGACCTTACTCATATGATTTTGTACTATTTTTCTAAACCTCAGTGATGATTAGGTTTAGGTTTACAAATTTCTATTAATTATCAACAAAATAAAATACCTATGATATAGCAAAAATCTTATGATTTGTATAAGCGATGCTGCATTTGTATCAATTTGGATATTTTTTAATATGAATTGCTATAAGATCAGGCTGGGTAGCTGGGTTACCAGGGCCTGGCAAAGATAAATTGGCCAAATGGCTCTACTAGAACAATTACATCATAAAAGTGGGCAAAACATTTTATTGAACATGGTAGCTGATTATTAGCTGGTCCAAGCTGGTTTAGGCCCCTCTGGAGCGTGGCATAGTTGGCTAAATGTTTTAGTCGAGAGTCCTACTACAACAATCACATCATAATATCACTGAACATGGTAGCTGGTTTATTAAGGGCTAATCGCTGTTTTGAAATACAGACACCACCTTGAAAATTTACCAGCAGTATAGTTTTCTAAACTACTTTAAATATCCTACTATGCATTCATGAAAGAAAATGCTTACTCTGCTGTAAAGCTTAATTAGGAACATTAACCTGCTCTGCATGCAATAATATACAATGCTGCTATAAATTTCTAATATTATTTAATCAGTTATAGTCGGATGGGCAAGAGGAAACTGTTATGGTGCAAAGCCTGGACTTCCCTCTTCTCTCAAATTACTGGCATTTGTTCTGCTTGATAAAATGTGGCTTATTAAATCGTTAATAAAACCTTGAGTAAATACGACATCCTGGAGGCCATCTCTACATCATCTCCATTACGTGATAATCAATTTATAAATGTAAACAACACCTCATTAAACACTAAGGAAAAAACACCTGTCCATTCACTAATGTGTGGTTTTATTCGTATCTAACTTTATTTGAATTATTAAAGATGCTAAAGCATTATTTTTATTTGCTATGTTACCCCCCACACATGCTGTACATGCTTGCTCATCCTATGCATCAACATTTTGTTCTATTAGCAATAATACGCATGCACTATGAATTTTTATCGATTTACAAACTCTATGCAGAAGATGCTTTGACCTTTTAACATCTCTCCGAGTGGAAATCAATAGAACTGCCTGTAGAGAAGTAAGATGCAACCTTACGCAAGAATGATGTAAAGATTCTGTCACCTGATAAAAAGTCTAGTTAACATTAGTTTAGGCATTTTTAAAAAGTTCCTTGGTCGAGGCAGGGTGCCCCAAGATGTCTGATCAATAAAGCTCCCGGTGTGCTAAAAAATGGTGAGTAAAGGTTAGCTCACAATAAAATTCTGTGCCCTTGCAGGATGTTAGGTTAAATTCTTAGACCTATTATAAACAAGCTGATCAAAAAAAAGAAAAGAAGGAAAGAAAGAAAGAAATGTATTAATCAGCATGCTACTGGAAAAATTAGTAAAATAAAATTAAATATAATTTAGAGTCTTGGCAATGACAAATTGTATTGCTGTAACAAACACAATATATATATATATATATATATATATACTTCAGATATATGTATCTACTATAACTGTTCTCATATATATATATATATATATATATATATATATATATATATATATATATATATATATATATATATATATATATATACACACATTTTTTTAAGCTTATAGTATGTTATTTATTTATTTATTTGCTTATATATTGCCCATAGACTCTAACCAGACCTGTGAACATAGTTTAATCATTTAAAAGCTTATAAACCTTTTTATAAACGTCATTATCTTTTCTGACCATAAGGTGGCACCGGCCCCATGTTTTAAATAAATACTTTAAATAAATAAACAAACAAACAAACAAGACAGGATGTAGAAAAGACATCTATTTGATGTGCAGAGATCAACACAAAAAAAACAGTGCAAGAACAAATTTAGTTTTTAAAATCCGAAAACAAGTCATTTTGAAGACTGAAAAAAAAAGCATAGACCCCTGCATATTTGTCAGTGCATCCTATCCTGCTGTTTTAACACTTGCTGTGTAGACTGCCTCTTAGTAGGCAGCTGTTTCGCAACATTTTAAACATAGATAATATGAATATGATTAACAAAACCTCCATGTTCCAAATAGCATCTAAAATCCTGATTTTGTGCGTGTTTGATTCTGACCCTCATCACTGCAGCCGGGTCCCATGCAGGGCTCAAAGTCTTGAGTATGTGGACAGGGCACGCTGAGATCCAGCTGTGCCTTCAGCATCCTCTGCCTCATCCTCTTCCCCTTCTCACACGTCGAGGAGCTGCACGCAGACCACGGAGACCAGTTGGAGTAGATACATGTCTCTGGAGTATCATCTGACAAAACACAAAAAAGAAGTTTGAGGATGAAAGGCCTCATAATAAGAACATTTTTGTCTGCAAGCATTATGGAAACTCATAAAGGGAGTGCCCACAAGACAGAAAAATCACTACTGGGATCTTTTTTGTTATTGTTATTGTTTCAAATAAACATCAGTAAAATTAAATAAAGGGTAAAGAGCAACTTTTGGTTTAAAAAGTGCTTAAAGATATGAACCCTTTTACATTAAAATCTAATTCAAGACCAGATCATCTGCAAAATGTAATGAGCTCTGCTTTAATATATGCAAAAAAAATGTTTTTGTTACTGTTACAACTTCCTTGAGGAATCTGAAGAGTGATGGGTGCTAATAGAATATCAGGATTCAAACAGAATATCAGAATTCCAATTCAGTACAAAATGTTCAATACAATACAATCTAAATCAGAAAATAAACAAACATATTGCAGTTATTTTGTATTCTTGTATGAAACATTTCTGGTATCTCTAAAAGAATTTTGTAAGAAACATCAGAGACCAAGATTACAGTAAAAGAGCATTTCATTAAGTCTCATGAGCTACGAAACGTTCTGTTTTTCTATCTTAAATGTTCTATCATACAAATGGGATTCTTCATCTAACAACATTTGGAAGAACATGAAGAACAAAAACTAGTGATTAAATTAAATGCACATTAAATTTAAATCCATCGTTTGAAATGGAATGGTGGACTTTCAAATTTTAGATTGAACACCAGAGACAAATCTGTTCTCGTGTTTTAGTCTCCTGAGTCTATCGTGAACCTCTCTAGAATACAATTTACTCTTGGTTGGACTGGAGGAGTTTAGGATATTGAATAGTTAAAAGTCTCATTCTCTCTCTCTCTTTCTCTGTCTCTCTCAAGGTTGACTTTGATGAAAAGATAAAGAGATGCAAACCTTCTTCTTTTTCCTCCTGGGCAATGTCAGCCACAATGTCGTCCACATTATCAGGCACAATGTTGCACTGCTCACCCTGCAGACATCAGAAAACAACTCAAACTTCCAAACAGACTTTAAATGACGTCCCTCATTTATATTTTCTCCTTCCACACAGTGATGGGATTTGATTCACTATTACCATTTGATTGAAAACGGCAAAAACCTGATACGGGTTGTACTTTTTCTCCTGTTCCTACTAATTCTTATACAGTAATCTAAGTCTCTCTCAGCCGAGGATGCATGACTCTCGATACTTTCAGGGCACTGTTGTGACATGCTGGGTTCATAAATATGTATAATCTGTTGTTGTCAAGTTATTTTAGTTTTCAGTTTGTAGACTTTTATGACATGAATAATGCAAAGCTGTTTTACACAATAATAAAAGCTGAGAACATTTTCTTTTGAAATAGATTTTTTAAAAAGACAAGCAAAGAAACAGACCTTGCGAGCAATTCTCTCTACGACAACTCTGGCCACGGGAGTGATCGCGCCACCCTCTGGGTCATAGAAAGGGCTCTGTGGATGGTCTAAACTCGTGAGGGGACGAATTTTCTCCTGAGGTGCTGTAGGCTTGTTGGGAGACTACGGCACAGCAAAATCAACCAGTTGACCAAAAGTCATTAACTGTTTCTTACACAAAACACGCGATGTTCAAGCCGCTCATGAAATGAAAGTAAAAGGAGACACGAAAAACATTCATTTTTCCGTAAGCTTTTTCACTGTAGGTGAAACAAATATGTTTAAATAGCCACGGGGCATTCGCTTATTTTATATTTGAACTAATAAATGCTACAGAAGTGCGGTTAGTCCATGTTTTTACAGCTTGAAATCACCTCACACAAAGAGATCACCTTAGCAAGCTTTAGGTTTCCGAAAAGAGAGTGTAGTTCCACAGAAGCAAGGTCGCTGAAAGAGGTTGAATGTAACTTGCACAGCCAGGGGAGCAATACAAATTATATACACAGACCCTCTCCTCAATGAAATGGAAAAATTAAAGTTAGAAATCAAAGGCTGTCTTAGGACCAGACACTGTTACAGGCAGGCACCGGGTTTATTTGCATCTTGAGCTGATCCATCAACAGCATGCGAGAACAGTCGGGATGAATGAAAAAAAGAATGAATACATATACATACATACATACATACATACACAGATACATTTTCTTAACCCAGGATATTCCTGTAACCACCCAGCCACAAGTAAAAATATTCACCTCTCAGTATGTAAATGAAAAACAAACAAACAAGCTAAATAATTAATGAAGTGAAACAAATGTTGAGACACGCCAGTAGGTGGCAGAATCAAGCTATGGTCATGACTGTATGGTCAAATTAAATCATACTTCTTTTTGTATCTCTCTCTCTTTCTTCGTGTTTTTATTTTGTTCTGTTATTAACACAGAGAATTCATTTAGCGGATTTTGCTTTGAGCAAATGCGTGACAGTCACAACCCTATATTATCCAAAGACCTCAAGTACTTCACATCACATCTTCTCAAGTTCATTCCAGCTTTCATGCAAGAAAAAATGGGACGTGGTTGAACTGCTCACTTAAACTCACCCACCAATCTTGTCATTAGAGATGACAAATTCTATATAAAAACTGCTAAAAAAAGGTGACGTTTGAGTCATGAGTGCTCACCTCATAAGTGACCCCGCTGTCTGTCCCCGCATCCCATGGAATGAGGTCCTGAACCACCTTCTGGACCCAGCCACACTCTCTGGTGCAGAGGTCCTCTGATGACAGACCCACGTTCCAGTCAGGACTGGGACCCAGCATGGTCAGAAAGGACATCAGGTGCCGCGTGCGGTCCACTGAGAACTCCGCTGAAGGAGCAGCTCGACTGCAGGTAAGAAAAAGAAATCGGGTGCATTCGTAATATAGCATGTGTCACATTCTTACAAAAAAAGCTACAAGAAAAGAAAAAATGAAACAAAAACAAAATATGTTTGTTTGAATAAGATTTATTACCTGTATGTTTTAGTATATTATTTTAAAAACAATAAAATAAAATTCATAATAAATTACATAATATTAATCAATAACTATCGATAATCATTAATTTATAACTAATAACTAATATAATAGCTAATAATTAAAACAAATATAAAGTTGGTATATATATATATATATATATATATATATATATATATATATATATATATATATATATTTTTTTTTTTTTTTTTTTTTAATAATTATAAAAAGCTTTAAATAGGATTTTTATTCCATATCAAACTGAAAATTTGAAAATACACTGAAATTTCATAATTATTGTTACCAATTTCAATATTGCAAAAGATAAGATATTTGAAGTTATTTTAAGAGTAAAATAAGCTTGCTGAAGACAAGTAAACAGTCACAATTAGGCTACAATGGAACAAAGATAATAAGAAATCGACCTACTTGAAAGCACTGAAAAATATTAGGCTATATTTTATAAAGAAAATTTAAGACACAAATAATTATATTTATGAGGATACTCACAATAAGGAGCTAAAAGTTTATTCAGTTAATGTGCATGGTCCACTCATTGTTCCAACAACTTCCACTCCATCCTCAGCTTTAGTAAAATAACTTAAAACCTGGGGATTTGACTAGCATGTTTTTTTTTCCGGTTCATTGTATTTGGCATTTTTATTTTTTGAGCCCTCTCTCTCAGAATTACTTTTTATTTATCGATTACTGTTCTTTGTGAGACCATTTCCAGATTACTCCAGAGTGAAGCTTAGAGAGGGGGTGAATGCAGGGCAGTGAAGGGCAGTGAAGACCAAGGAGAATCCAGAGGAACTGTAGAACAGAAGAAAGAAGAACCAGAGTAGAGACCAGAGCAGAGCTGATGTGGAGCCAATGAGACTGAGAACCAAGGTGAAGCCAGGGGAATGGAAAACCCAGGTGGAACTGGAGGACTGGAGACTCAAGACAAAGCTCGAAAGACTGGAGTCAAGAGACTGACATATTAAGTTGAGCAAAGGGAAAGAGGGACCCTGATGAAACCAGGGGATCAGAGAACCTTGGCTGAGGTAACAATCTCAGAGAAGTGGTTTTGGCAGACCAGAAAGCTATAATTGAGTTGGTAAAGCCAGATCCTGGATGAGAAGGCTTTCATGCTGGATAGAACCAGTGGATGGGGAAGATTAGGATTCTGGATAAAACCAGAGAGTAGAAATGTCAGATCAAAACAGAAATGGTTTGAGGGGGTTGTATTATGACGAATATTCGTTTTAGGGAGAACATATCGTGACTGATTCTTCTATGATGAACTGAACAATGTGTGCTGTGTCAGACAATGCTTCCTTCAAGGGCCATTGGTCCTTGAAGGAACGGCTGTCCAGGATGTCAAGCTGAATTGGTTTGCTGTTAGATTCATATTTTGGTCGTTTTTGTACATAGTGAGTCAAAAAGACTAAATCCAAAACAAAAGGAAGACTATGATGCACGGAAAAGCAAATACACACTTTTTTAAAATGTAATTGAATTCAAGAACTTACAAATAATAAAAAATAAATAAAAACTAAGAAAACATCAACAGTATGTGACAGTATTAATGTACTTGGAGTTGAGTCACACTGATCACTTTTTCTTCAGGAAGAACTTATAAGAACTTATATCCCTGATATAATGTTAAGTATTACATGGCTACTAGTAAATAAGCAAGTTAGTACTGTAAGTAAATGAGTAAATTAATAAATAAACAAACTAGCATGAGCTAGCTCTATTTTAATCTTTTAAAAACATTCTTTATATATACAAACAATAACAAGAAGACTACAATGATCACGCCAGTAACATGTCTGTCTGCAGGTCTCTGTAACCCCTATTTCTCTCCATTTCAGACATGCATCTTTCCTTTGTATTTGCTCAATATGGCTGTCAGAGATAAAGTCAACCCCTCTGAGAGTTTTCTGTTAAAAGAGAGATGCATAGCAAGCTCACGCAGTGGGGTGGACCACCAGGTAGGTGTTCTCAGTCGGCAGGATTATGTCGAACATTCGTTGCACATGCTGTAGAGGTTAGTGGGATTTTATTATGTATTCTGGGGATGATCTGGTCACTAGCTCCCATTTAACTGTTGCAGATGCAATGAACGTATTTATGCATCTGTGAATGTATCTTTCAAGCAATAAAAGCTTGAAATCAAATATGTTGATATGCTGACAAATTAATTATTGGGGCAAGCGAGTAGATGAGAAACGACCTTACAAAAATTTATTTTATCACTACATTATATAATCATTAATTTGCTAATTTTGTAATGTGTTTAAAATATTTTTTGCAACATTTTTTTAAAATCTGTTTATTAAGGTCTTGATGATAGCGTATGTGTTTATATGATCTGCATGTTTTCTGAATATACATATTCCTCATTCTTTTCCATGAATTAAATAATAAGTAAGATTAAGCTTGATGTGCTTTGAAATCGCAAACGGTGATCTTAAGATAGCGCTGCACATCTGAAATACATAATTTTAACTGACAAGCACACACGTATGTATGATAACAACTGCAAAAGTCAGCATGAATTTGTATCATTATTACAAAACAAGACAGCAAAATCTGTCATGAAGCAATATATCCCTTAAGGAAAATGAAATCATCCAACTCTACCCTTAAAAAGAGACAGACACACGCAAACACGTACTTTAACAAATCATTCAGCTAATTAAAGACTCTGCTTTCATTGACAACCTATTATTTTACTGTCTGCCTGTCAGCGCACTGCTAATCAACTCAAGTCGAGCTTTTCAAGGTTTCTGGAAAGTTCCAACAGCAGAGTACGCATTAGCTGCTATTCTAAATATATAGCTACCGAGCAACAGACCTGCAGAGAAGATGAGAAGACAACAAAAAGAGAGAGAGAGAGAGAGAGAGAGAGAGAGAGAAATAAGGAAAGAACATGCAACCCATTTAGGCTTTTTGGACATGAACTGCTGTTATAAAGCCAAATGATAACATCTGTTTTATTATGCAGTGTGAGGAAAGACATTTATAGCTCTGGTCTCAAGCACTTCAAGCACTTCTTGCCTCATACTGAGCATTTCATGACACTCTGAGTCAATTCAAAAGCAATTTCCTGTCTACTCTCAAGTCCTAATTCACCCAAATATACCCGATGAGGTGAATAAAGCATTATAAATTTGAAATTATTTGTGCTTGAGTGATTCTCTGGGCATTGATCAATTTGGATCACTTAAATGTTAAATAAAGAGAAAGCAGAGCACTCTAAGCACATAACTGTTTTTACATCAAACACAGTTGTTGCTGTCTTGGGAGAAAGAGGCAATACTCAGTGTTGTAAAGAGCTTAAGTACTCTCTATAGGAGGAAAAAAAAAAATCTTGTTTTTTGTTGAGATATTATTCAACAGAGAAAATTATATAAAACCTGCACACAAACTACATGACAGTTACTTACACATTGAGGGGCTGCCAGGCCGGCCATTGGGCCTTCATCTTTATGACGGTCAAGACCTCATCACCCTGTGTGATAAAACACAGAAAAGTAAATAAATTTATATATATATATATATATATATATATATATATATATATATATATATATATATATATATATACACACAGTGCATCTCAATAAATTTGAATGTTATGGAAAAGTTCATTTGTTTCAGTAACTCCAATTGTGAAACTTGTATTAAATAAATTCAATGCACACAGACTGAAGTAGCTGAAGTCTTTGATTTTTTGATTGTGATGTTTTAGGTTCACATTTAACAAAAACACAAAGAATGCTTCATAAGACCTACAGAAAATAGGTAATAAAGTAAATTGTTGGCCTTCGGTAAAAGTATGTTTATTTACTGTACGTGTATTCATTACTTGGGAGGGGCTCATTTTGCTTTAATTACTGCCTCAATTTAGTGTGGATTTTAGGTGATCAGTTTGTGGCACTGATGAGGTGGTATGAAAGTCCTGGTTTCAGGTCGTCAGATTCTGTATGGGCTTTAGGTCTGGTGAGTTTGCTGGACAGTCAAGCACATCAACACCATGGTCATTTAACCAATTTTGGTGCTTTTGGCAGTGTGGGCAGGTGCCAAATCCTGCTGTAAAATGAAATCAGCATCTTTAAAAATGTACCAACACCAGCAATGCACCCCAAAATCATCACAGACTGTGGAAACTTAACACTGGACTTCATGCAAACTGGGCTATGAGCCTCTTCACCCTTCCTCCAGACACTAGGACCTTGGTTTCCAAATGAAATACAAAACTTGACCTCATCTGAAAAGAGGACTTTAGACCACTGGGCAGCAGTCCAGTTCTTCTTCTTAGCCCAGGTAAGACGCTTCTGATGTTGTCTGTGGTTTAGGGGCTTAACAAGAGGAATATGACAATCGTAGCCAAATTCCTGGTGGCTCTTGATGCCTTTATTGAGGCAAAAGTCGCATTTGATAGTCAATAGAATTTGACCGTAAAATAAAGTGTTTTCTTCCAAAAAATGACCAAATTAACAAATTTTACATTGTAACTTTAACCAAGAAACATTCTCTGAAAACAAGTCAGCTGATCAGTTTTGCTCTTTATCTTTTTTTTTTAACAACAATATTTTTCCAGCATTTCTCTCTTTCTCTTAACGCATCCCTCCATTTGTCTTTGATAGGAAGTGATAAATGAAGCTTCCTTTCTTCCTGCTGATGGAGTGATCGCATCAGAGTCTCATAAAAGCTGTATAAATATTTCATCAATGGCTTGCGGTGCACAGGCCAGCAGTGTGTGTGTGTGTGTGTGTGTGTGTGTGTGCAAAAACTCTGTCCCACTCGAGCCATATCAGGAGTTCATGGGAAGGGCATCACTAAAGACTGTCAAGGGAATCAGGTATACTGCTAGGGTTAAAGGGCATATCATTCTTTATAATGCAGCAGCATGACACTTCGTTTCACACTTCGATCCTAACATGCAGTATTATTCCAGCTGTCTTACACACCAGTCTTATTCCCAGTTTCACAGAGAAGGCTTAAGCCTAGTCCTAGACTCAAATGTAAATCTGAGATGTTTCAACTGTAAGAAACTTGATCTGACTGATCTTAAAACATTGTTTTGTCTTAACATGCACACCGGTAATGCTGTTTTTTAAAAATTACTTAAATGTCCTAATTGAGCTATGGCCTATTCCTGAATTAGGCTAAGCCTCTAAAATTTTATCTTAACTTTAAAACGTAATCATACTGAATTTAGTTAACTTCAAAATGTAAAAATAGGCCGTAATAAGGTACTTTGAGGACTTTGGTCCTCTGTCACCATTCACACATTTTCTTATAATTCCAATCCCGCATTTCTTCTTCTCAGAACGCACAGTATGAAGATTACAAGAATATATAATAATGCAAGTTATTCTTTACATGCATCTAAGGCAGAGAGTTACCACGGGCTGCTAGCACACTGAGAAACACACTGACTCTTTTTTCACAATTTTAAACTTGGAACCTTGAGGCTTTGACTTCAATAATGTCAAAAATACTCAAATATCGTTTGACTGATTTTACAGGATGAACTATAATTTTAATAGTGCATAATGACAAAACCAAATCCTAAGGGCAAGCGTAAAGACGACTCACTGAACACTCATTTATCTCTACATTAGATGCGGTATAGAAGGCATTTATGACAAAATTAGTTAGTGGCATAGATGTAACCGATAAGTTGCGCAATGTTGTTTTTAACTACTCTTGAGATAACGCACAAAATGAAATTCTATTTATTGGCTTCATTTTATACGCACTTAAATAGACAGAATAGTGCGGAACAACTGTAGCATTAGGTAAATGCACGGGATGGTACACCACGTTACATTATGCACATTGTCAAATTAATGAGGTTGAAACCAGAAAGCAATGCATTTTTAATTAGTCTCTTCACAAGGTTTATTTGCTGTTTAGTCAAAGAGAAAATCTGATTATTAATTATGCAACAGAAAAGCAGAAGGACAGATAGGGGGAAAATAAAATAATTCTAAAATGTATATATGCATATTTGCATAAGTATGTGCATGTGCGTGTCTGTCTGTGTCTATCTGACTGTGTGTGTGTGTGTGTGTGTGTGTAATGTTATTGAAACTGCTATTGAGTTGTTAATGCTCATAAAGGCTGTACTTGATCGCAAATGCAGTAACAACAAAAGTACTGTAATTTATTGTTAACTTTTACTGTCTAATAATGTTTTTTTGCAACCCAAATCTTGGAAATGCTTAGATGTGTTTTTTTGCAGTTGTTTTTTTTTGTATAAAATGAAAACCAAAAGACTTTCAAATCACATGAGCCAATATTTTATCCGCAACAGAACACAGAGAACATAACAAATGTTTAAAATGAGAAAGGAACACGGGGACAACAAAGCGCTGAAAAAGCAAGACATTTTGAAAAGATTTAACTGGGAGAACATCTAGCAGCTATCTGTGAAAGAGAGCATGAAAGATTGTGGAATACTTAATAACTCTCTCCCTTCCTGCCAGCGTTTTAGATGATTTTTACTTAAATCTGACAGGCTTCAAATAATATCCTGCTATGCGTATATGAACATATTATATATACCTGAGCCTCTGCTTTCAAACAAACAAACAACCAAACAATCACAAAAAATATTTCATTCTATCTTTAGTTTTTAATTTTTACCTCCACTGTATCAAATTACTGCATTTTCAGGCAAAGTACATCCATATATCATATTCGTTCACCTGTAAATAACTATATGAATAATTAAAATTGGCTTAACAAACAGGCACAGTGTCACGTCTTTGGATTCTGTGTTGTTTTTATTTTCAAGTTCCATGTGTTCGGTGTGACCTATCTTTTTTTAATTCCTGTTTGTTTCAATTCAGTTTGTCCGATCACGTTGTTAATAGGATGGTCATGTTCTGTCTGTCCGCCTGCAGCAATATTGTTTATTTTGTGTGTAGAAGAATAAAAACAGTTTGTTATATTCTCATCTAGCGTTTCTCTCTACAACCGCACCGTGACACACACACGTTTACGCACACATGCACACATATACACCTTTCTTAGTGTAATACACCTAGAAGAGTGACTACCGTAAAAAATAGTCTTTTGGTCGGGGAAGCGTTGTCTCTTAATTGACGAGTTATCTTGTCAATGGTGGGAAATGAGTGAAAAGCAATGTGCAAAAAGTCAAATTGCAAAGGCTTTGCCAATCTCATCGTCTACGGTGAATAACATCATCAGAGAAACTATGCAAAATTCGATGTGTAAGGGAAAAGGCTGAAGACGAAACTGTATCAATCATCTGCATCGTTCTGTTTTTGACATTACTAAATGGATCAAGGAATGCCGTTCAAAATCCAGCATCTCTGATCGCATGAGTGCATACGTTATGGACAGCTTGCATGATTCGGAGTCTACTATGAATGCTGAACGGTATATGAAGGTTTTAGAGCAACATATGCTCCTCCATATATCTACATATTTCAGTGAAGTCCTTGAGTATGTCAGCAGGACAATGCAAAACCACATACTGCAGCAGAACTGGTCTGACTGCAGCTGGAAGCCTACATCGGGCAAGAATGGGACCAAATTCCAGCACCAAAACTCTGGAAAATTATAATCTTAGTGCCCAGAAAACTAAATGAATAGATGCTGCACCATGATAAACATACCCCTGCCCCAACTATTTTAAGAACTGTAGCAGAAAAATTTCAAATGAGCTAATTTTCTGCATAAAATTTAACAATTTCTTTGTGCTCGTCTGCCTCTGTGTGCTAAATGAAACTGAGCACCAAACTCTTGCATGTTACGATACGCCATCTGTAGGCAATCATCACACAACAGGCACTGGACATCTCCATGCTAATCACTTGCTCCAATAGAAAACGAAGAAAAGAGAAAACAAGGCTCCAATTCATAATTTCTCCAAAATTGTGTAGCTTGTATATTCTCAGAGTTCTTGACAGCCCCTCACAAGCTCCTAAACCATACTTTGCCTCTTCTGTGTTTATCGTTATCAACATATAATATTCAAGGTCTATTAGAGATTATTCTGATTATCTTTTTTAAACGTTAAAGCTATTATCCATAGCTTCTGTGCCCTATTAGCTGTCTTGCATCAGTCTGTTCTTTATATGCACATTCTAAGAAAAAAAAGAAAAAGTTGAATTGAGGGCACACCGTAGATGAGTTTTGCATGGCCTAAAAATATCACATGGGGAAGATCACTCATGATAGTAATGCAGGAACTCCTGTACAAATAAAATCTACATTACCGAATTTAACTCACACACTGTCTACTTGCAAACATACTAAATAACCAATTTGCCAATGCTCCGGAATAACTTATTTCATGAAGCTTATCTTTTAATGTTACTGAATTGCAAGTGAATTATTTGGCAATACCAAGTGGGTCATCCTCAAAACCATATCAAACACAATAAACACCCAGTTTTCAAACCGCGCATTATATACCAGCTACATCTGCTCTATTATTCAGAGAAACATGAAAACATGCAGATTTTACACACAAATTAAGCGAATGAACTAACATTAAGCATCATTGTAGTTAATCATTCGTAGAAGAAAACACAAAAAGCCATCGACTACATTTAAAGTGGAATCAAGCTCAGAAATAACTATGCTTGCTGTGGCCAGAGGTTCTTTTTTTCTCTCTAATTCTCCTTCCTTTTTTTTCCTGCCAGGACACCAAGTAGAAACTGAGAGCAGTCTTGCCTTCACCACAACTGAACACTACAATGTACTCTGAACTGCTAACCTTTTTTTTGAGAGCATCTGCAGCCCCAGCCTAAGTCATTTAAAAATCCATTTGATTTAATTTAGGGAACACATGATTCATCTCTGCACAGCAGAGAAAGAGAGTCTCATTATTATGTTCACTCATGCTGGGTTGAAAAAAAAAAAAAAAAAAATGGATTAGAAATCCTCTTTTAGGGGTTGTCAGTGGACACAACCACAAAGGGATTCCAGAATGATTGCATATAATGTGGAGCGTGAGGGGTACTGAAAATGGAAATAATATTACTTTTTCAGATCAAAATGCTAATACTAAGTATCCTGAGATATCACATGGCACGAATGGGCTACTAAATGATGGTATATAAAAAGTACAGGCATTTTGGGGGGGGCAAATAATAGAAAATAAATACAGCGTACATACGCAGCACTAGGAAAAAAAAATAGGTACATAGTTTTTTTGGCATTTTCTTCAAAAAGCAAAGAAACAAAGAAACGAACAAATGTTTTAAGACACTTTTTATTGTTTACTTTACTGTGCCAATAGAAAACTTAAATTTAATTTTTGCACAAACAAGGAGTCCAATACAACAGATGGTATGCTCCACACAGTGATATCACTATCACTTTGTCAATCTGGAATTGAAGAGACAGAAGCAATTGAAATTCCCAAATCCATAGAAGAACTGTGACAATAGAGATTCACAATTGATCATTAAAAGATCATAAACTACTCAACATTATTAATGTCCTACAGTCATTCATATTATAACAGAAAAACCGGGATGAAAATATATAGTTCGGATATAAAAATCAAAAGTCATCTTTTGAAAGTAACTGTCACTTCAAATAACATTTGTGTCGATTGCATTGTTTGCCAGCTTCTTTCAATAGAAATTATATCTAAAGCCAAATGTCACTAGATTAGCTAATTAGCTAAGAAGAGAAAGAAGAAGAAGAATAGTTTCTATTTTTTTTTCCAGAATCGTGCAGCTCTATATTACAACTTAAAAATGATTGTAACAACCTGCTGTCCAAAAAATCAAAATAAATAAATCTTTAAAAATAAATCTCCACACAATCAGAGCTTCAATCGCACAGCACAAGCAAGCATTTGTAAAATGATTATTTTGTGCGTTTCCACAATAAATTGTTGGCAGGATGGTTTACAAGGATGAATTAATTCTGCTCATGTTTCATGAATGAGACCCATTACTCCTTGCAGGATCATGGGCATGAATCCATTAAATCATGAATCATCAGTCCTCTCTTTGCCTCCACTCTTTTGAGAAACTGGAATTGTGCTGCAGGGATTTGCTTTTTATTTAGCCTCAGGAGCGTTACTGGGGGTGGCTACTGATTTTTGGCGATGTGACCAAGTAAGATTAAAATCAGTTACTCTGGAATATGGAGCTGTGGTCAGCTATTAGCAAAGGATCGAGTAAACCAAGCAGAGGGGCATTTATTTTATGCATATGAAGCCCTAGTTTCCTGGACACATCATGCATAACTCAAAGTACTTTGTCACGGTCTTCCTTTAAAAAGTGATGACATGGTATGTCCTTTCGCCCATTACAACTAAAGTAAAATCTTAACACCGCAGACACTGCGCTTTAAATTTTGAGGCATATCCTTGTATTATTATAACTATGTGGGTTCCTTGCAGGATCGGGTTGTTCAGGTAAGGACTATTCCCAATGCAACTTGAAAAAAAATGGTTTGGAAGCACTACATAGAAAACTGCAGGTTTATCACAGTGAAAACATTTGCGAAAACTGATATAATATAAAATAAGAATCGTTCAAACTGATAAAAACTGTGAAGTCAAATAAATATTCAGATGATTATATATCATTAAAGTGTGCAGACAAGCCGAAACCTCACAAATATCCTCCAAAAATCTACATTTATATAATATCTGAAAAGATGCAGAGTGAACTTTTACCTTAAGAAGCCGAGATAACCCACAGTCAACAGTCAAGCCCACATCAGCTGACCCCCATCTACCTATAGGAATATGACACCTAAGCATCCATAAATAACAGAGCTTCCCAAAGTCCAGAACCTCCGGAGAGAACTCAATCCAGAGCCGCCTAAATTTCGTACTCGTAACGCATGTTAAACCTGTAAATCATTTGTTTAAATTTGGAGATGGTCTGAAATGCAAGTAAAAGCAAGATATGTGTGTTAATTTAGAAAACGTTTTTTTTTTTTTTTTTTTTATAATGACCAAGTGGCCAGCGGCTTGACAGTGAGCTGATAATAAATTATGATTGATCAATTTAGAAAAATAAAATCTTTCGATAAAGAGAGACGTTAATAATGAATGTGCGATATAATGGTATATCTAAGTTTGTGCAGAGAATTTAAAGCACAATCTGCTCCACCGCTACCACTTGCATTTTTTTCATTATAAATATTTTCATTATGATCTTAATCCGTAAAGATGACTTCTTTCTAAAGGTACGTCTATGAGGAGATGGTGAGTCAAGAAATGTATCTTTGCTACACATACAAAATTTTGCTAACACTAATGTATTACTAAATAATTAAAATATCTACCTATTATTTCCCCAGACCCATTCATATAGTAATTAGTACTTTTCGTGGGGCTTTGCGTCAAGCCTATTGTGTGCATCTGCACACAGAACTCTTCAGCTGCTGATGGCAGCTCTCTGCGGCTGCTGAAGGACAATAAACGCAGTTGATCTGCTCTCAGTCGCGGTAGCACTGTTTCGTGTTTTTACAGAGAAACCGCTATATCCCCTTCTCCAACAGTTCCCTTTGCTGGCAGAGAATGAATTTACATCTACTAGTCTTTGGTAAACACTGGAGTGTCAACAAAAATCAACAAAACCGTGTTGAGAAGGTGCTTAGGTTTTGAGCCATGTATCATTACTACGAATTAAGCTACTACTACTAATATTACCATCTTGTGCCCTGCAATTTACTCAAACTCTCTTTTTTGAGATAAAGGCCTTGATTTCTAAAGATAGTGGCATCGGCCAGAGAAAACCCTGACATTAAAATTAATTGTTTAGCCATTTAAATGCTAAGGGCACTTCATTCATTCAAAATTCTGTTTATTTGTTATGCATGTTATTTAATATATGCTTTGTAATAACTTTGTCCACACCTTTGACAGTTATGAAAATTCAGAATTGGACCTTTGAATGTAGACTTTGAGAACCCGATGTATTAGGTCTGTCAGTACTATAAGTAGTCCTCGAGTTGCTCTATAGCCAATTACCCTTACTTCTGGTCCTCCTTGAATCAGACTAATTCATATGTGTACAACAATGTGGAATTTTAACAATATCTGCAATACAATCGTCGGTTTCCTGGGTTTTTTTTGCTGCTCTCCCTGCTCTCATCCATGCCAAGCTGCAAGGATACACAGGGAGTTCTTGCCAAGAATAGAACCATATGGCCAACACAAAATGTATGCTAATTGTCAATATTGACAATACATCTACATCAAAACATCTTTGACAATATTGATCCTGATAGAAATACATATATAACTTTCTGTCTCCTTATTGGACGCTCATAAGTCTTGCAGTTTCTGCTAATGAGCTGAAAAGTTGATCGGGTGTGTTAGATGAGGAAAATATCTAAAATGTTCTAGAATGGTGTAATTTTTAATTTGAGTGAAATATTGCTTTAATGACAGTTTCTGTATCATACCGCGTTAGCTGTACTTTTCTGTATGCATATGATGTATTCGCCACGTCCCTGTTCTCAAGTGTGAATGAATATACTATGTATCATTTGAATTGTATGAGGTGGTGAACATGTATCTCTTAGGAAACAGCTTTAACAGTCAGCTCATTTTAATCCTTAATGAAACCTTTGATGAGTAGCTCAAACTAAACCCTGCCTCTAATTGGAAGCTTCTTACGGGATGTTTTAGAATGACTGCACATACACATTTACTCACTCAATAGCACCATAAATTAAGACTTAAATTCCAGAAGATGCAGGTTACTGTGGATTTTAGGATCGATTAAAAGAATGCACATTTTTCATCAGTACTCCGTGCTATCAATATCATTACAATGTCGGGCAATGTATTTTTTGTAATAGAGGTAAAGGGTGAAACTTTCCCGACGTCAAGTGTGATCATCCAGGTTTATTGGCGAGCATTACTGAAAACATCTTAAATCATTTACAAGCCACAAGACAAGTGCATTAAATTCCCCCATCCCTTGGCAGGAGGCACTTGGAAAAGTGCCATATCAGGCCCATGCAATATGGTATTGAAAAATCAATAACAAAGTGGCATGAAGACAATCAATGTTACAGAGAGGATAAAAAGGAAAGGGCAGGGTAAGGGAAGATAACTTCTAAGTCTCCTGAATGAGAGTTAAAAAGGAAAACAACAACTACTACTACTACTACTACTATTAATACTACTAATACTACTACTAGCAGTAGTAGTATTAATACAATTGCAGCTATACAGTTGTAAAAGTTTACTGAATTTAATGTCTGTCACTGCATCAACCTAACAGATGTCTTTTTTTCAAACAATTCACTCCAGCATTCTTTGTTATTCCATAAAAGCCAATATTGAAAAGTTTGTGTTGATAAACAAATAATGTATCTCGTGCATATGTTTTGTTTTCAATATCAGGGAAAATAACATATTCAGATTGTCATGTCTTAATGGAAGCAAATGCCGTGTGTTTTATACCAGCTTGAGGATGAGCATCTGAGACGATGAGTAGGTAAGCTGAGAAAACAACCAGAAAAAAGTAACATGTAGAAAGATGTTTAAATATTAGTTAGCGGTTTATGAGTGGCAGTATGGTGTGAGAACAAGTTTTGCTTCTGTCAAAAACTCTTGCGATGGACAAACTGAATGGTGACATTTAGGTCCCAGACAAGGGACTTTGAAGGTACTTATCAACAACAATAAAGCCAGTATCCACACACCTCCTCTCTGGGGAGGACGGACCATTTAACTCAGGAAGCTGAGTGCATTCTGACAGCCAACAAAACGTTTATTGGCAAAAAAAAACAAAGAAAACAGAAGGGCATCTCAGATAGTTCCTGTCAAAGGAGGGATTCTGAAAGGGTGATGACAGTTGTTAAGCAATCACACAAAGATAATGTTAACCAAATAATGACCTTTAAAATTTTGAAAAATGTACAATAAAGCTTGTGAAAATTCATGTAAATATATTTGCAACATAACTATAACAGCCACTTAAAAGCTGATTGCAATGCGTTATTCTCCACATATAGCTCAATCTGAACCCGAAAAGACGTTTTGTCATAAAAGTCAATAACGTTTTACTGCAAAAGCTGATAAGTGGCCTTGTTTTTTTTGCACAGAAGCCGACAAGTCCATTTTAGCGAATCAGCGCACTGTATTCAGGTCAGGTGTCAAGGCTACTTTTGCTTTGAAAAGGCCCGCTAGATAAGAGGAGTTCAATCAAAACTGACTGAAAGTGACAGAGGATGGATACGTTCAACAAACTTGATGAACCTGTGATATCTTCTTCAAGGTGTAAAATGAAAATAAAAGGTGTTATCTGTTTTTGCTATTGACAAATAATTATTATGTAAAAAAAACAAACAAATGCGTAAATTTTAGCGACATCTAGTTGTTGAGATTGTGAATCGTAATCACCCCTTCCTTAGAGAAGCTACGGTGACAGTTTATGTCGTAGTCTGAGACATAAAGGTAAGATTTCTTTGCAAAGGTAAAAATGTAATTATTAAATAAATCAATATATTATTGCAGATATTAATTTTACTTCATCATTGTGTGTCAGTGTTATTTAAGTGGCTAGAACAGCATGGTGACTAAACGCGATCAGTTTGTCCTTAAAGGGATACTGTACGGACATGATGGCGACTTCTATGTAAGGTGACCCCTGGTTTATATATTTTTTTATTAACTTAGAATGAGCTATTTATATTCACATAACAGTTCATTGTGTAACGTCTTTGTACACCTCTGAAAACATTTGAAAACAACTATTATACCGATTTCTCACTCGAAATAAAATCTAATTTTAGTCATTTATAAAAAAATACATCTACAACCAAACTGACTGCCTCATATGACATTTTTTTTTTGCTCAGCTGTCATGGAATTGAATGCACAGAATAATGAGATGTCATATAGGCAGCGAAGAATACTGTACATTTATGCTGCCTTCAAAAATCAGTCAGATAAAGACATCTCAGTAGATAGGATGACGCATCCAAAATGTGCAGTGGTAGGTCTCCAGGACAGGTATAAAAAGCACTGCTCATTCCTAGGGTTTGTTAAAAAAAATAGCTTCTGCATGTTTTTATAAAAATGCCTTTGTGATCTGGAAATGTGATCAGTCACACACACACACACATACACACACACATATGTATATGTAAAATGCTGGTAATCTGTATAGTATAGAAAATGTGGTAAAAGATAATATAAAATCACATTGGATTAATTCAAATTGATGATTGAAGTTAACTGATGTACACCCATATGCTATTAATACTTGTATCGCATCCATGCACATTTTAAACAACGTTTTGCTTCTGCACATTTCTATTCTCACAAGTCATGCACGTACCAACCGTCTGTAGCAATGTGAAAGCTGATTATTGACAACATGGCTACAAACTTGAAGCAAAGACTACTTTGTTGTTTGTTGATTTTACTTTCAGAATCAATAGTTTATAGCCAGGAAAACGGGGATTCTTCAAACATATTGCAAAACAGACCAAAACTCATTTACATTCTGCCGTCATCTAAATCATACAAGCAGCCTATAAAACACTGTAATTTTGCAGAGTCCATCGAAAGTAATAGGATGTTCCGGTATGATTTGCAACATCGGGGGAAAGAAAAAGCACAGCATCCTGTTTATATCAGTGGAAGCTAGAAGCGCAGAGTTCTTGCAATACATCACAGTTTTAATATGGATGTCATGACAGAACTGTCACAGCGCCTCTGGTTTCCTGCATGCTGATCTCCGAACATGACACTGAGAATATGCTAATTCAGTTCATGTTAACACAATGTGACTCCATTGTTACTCAAGATGCGGGGTAGTCCTGACAGCCCCCGGTGCTGATTTGTGAGTGTGGTTTGCTTTTTCCTGTTTAAGCTTCCATTTTATTGTCAGAGACAAAAAAAAAAAAAAAAAAAAAATGAGGAAAGATTGTATCTCTTATTTTCAGATACAGTGTTTAGGTCCGGCATTGAGTTTATTTCTAATTTGTTATGAATTTGTAAGCAAGCAGGCTTAATATAGACAATATATTAATTTATTTATAAATCTGATGCATGAATTTGAGTTTGTTGCTGCCAGGATTACATTTAGCTTGTTTTTAGTTTATCCTTTAGAGTGTCCTAGTTAGTTTCCTTAGTTATGCACTCTCACCTATATATCGCGTTATTGCATCATTATCTCTTGTGTAATTATACACCGGTTCTGTTAGGTTCATAGATATCTACAAAGGTCACCAGCAGGTGGTGCAAAGATCTAATAATTTATACAATTTCACATCAGGTGGTCTGTCCTATCTGGTGTGATAACCTTGCTCAAAACAATAATTTTATGTTTATATTTTTTTATGTGTGTGTGTGTGTTTGAATTTTTTTATGTATAAAAGTGATCATTCAATTAATCACTGGATAATTTAATTTTGCCTGAAAAGATTGATTATGCAGAAATAAATGCAAAAGTGTGAGTTGCACCCAATGCAATTTTATTGTGTTTAATATTGGATTGGAAAAATAAGATATTGTATACTTTAAATATTCCTATATGTGCAATTTAGGCACACATTTATTTACATGACTGTTTCAACATATTCTAAAAATAAGAGTTAATTATCTGAGATGAGCAATTGATTACAATACCCAGCTATACGTTTTATACACTTAATGGGTTTTTGAAAGATTATCTGAATTTATATTTCACATAGACGATAATGCAATATTGATTACACCATGGTCACACCATGGACGCATACCGAAATTAATTGAAAAGAAACCGAGTCAACCAAAACCTAAAGCTGCATCCTGCTGCTAACCCTGTTATAAATATTATAATATTACTTCACTGAAAGGCTATCCGCAATTTTAATGTCCCATGTATGTTCTCCCTGCCAGTGAAAGTAGGATCTTTTCCCCTCTCTAGATTCAATCAGCAACCCATTTCATCACAAGAAAGCCCCCAGACAATATCTGTGCGTCAGAGCGAACCTCACCGACAGTCAGTTTCATTTAGAGTTCCTTCTATTTGGACCACTAGTATAGCCCCTGAGGGTTTCTCTCTTTGTTAGCTTTCTTCCTTTAATTGAGGTCTTAAAGATGGAAATGAAGAACTCTTCATCAAATAAGCAATGACCCCAATCAGTCCCACTGCATCAAGACATTCAGATGTTATTAGATTTAAAAGTTTTTTTTCGTTGTGGTTTTTTTTTTTTTGAAAAAGCATGCAAAATGACAAAACTTCAATAGGTTTCTTAAACATTTTATTTCTAAACATCGTCAGGGGTTTGATGAACAGATCCAAATCCTTCACAAAACTCACACTATAAAGTCACGCGTGGCTGAATCAGCCTGGGACGTGTTTTCTGACAGCATTGTCAGCCAAACGTTTTCGCGAGTTCAACGAGTTAGTGTTTCCATCGAACATTCACAAACAGAATTGCAAGGTTTGTGTTCGGGAACTACAGCTCTTGACCTGTGGTTGCAAGCGTAGTTTCTTTTTAGCACGACATAGAATTATATATATCTTGCTTTTGGGCGAGACATTTTAGTGTAATTTTTCGAAGTGCACTTCTTTTATTCTTTTCAGTCGTTTGTAAAGGGGTCAAGTTCAAGTTTCCCTCTGCAAAGACCGAAGTCTCAAAACCAAAGAGATATTTATTGTAAAAGTTATGACTTGTCAACAACCCGCTTAATAAATAAAAAAGTTGGAGCTATTATTCTCATTTTAGCGTTGCTGCCAGTGCCATGTTCTGGAGACCATTTCGTTTGTGTGTTTCCAAAAGTCAACTAAAACAACAGTAGTTAAGTTTTATTTCCAACACTGTTTCAGAAAATTCCTATAATATATCAGAAATATTAAAGTTCGGCACATTTAAGGAGGACTGCTTCCTAAACATCTACAGAGCAGCCAATGCTGGTTGTGCACAGAGGATATAAATTGAAGTCATTTCAACTCTGGCTCTTCTGACTCACAACCTCCAAGTAAGTTGCATTTTCTTATTAAAAGAATCTGCTACTTACTATTCAAACACGAGCTTTGAGCAGTGAAGTATAGTGTTTTTATGTCGTTTTCGTCTGTGTTTTCCACATCACGGATGTAGGGCATGTCTCATATTTTACAACAGGCTACTCTGAGCAGTTTGGGAAAGTAATAAATAACGTGTGTAAATGTTCAAAAGTAATCCCTTTGGGAATCGTTAACATTTTTCATAAGCAACTGCAACTTAATTACAGTTACATATATTATGTAACTGAATTAATTAACCCAACACTGATGGTAAGTGGCGTAACATTTCCATCAGACGTTTGTGGTATTCAGCCAATCACAATGCACTGGATAGCTGGCACACGTCGCTTTTTTAGAATGATGAGCTTTATACAAATCAACCAGTTTTAGGAAGGTGGGGCTTAGAGGAGAAACTATTTTGTACCGTATGTGGAGATGTGTTTTTTTGTAATGTGTTTTTTGAAACTTAAATTTCATAAACACATTGCATTACACAAAATACACAAAATAATGTTATTTTTTTTAGCAACATTTTGTGACCCCTTTAATTAAATGCGTGTGTGTGAATTATTAAAATATAATGAATTATCACTCAAATGAAAAACTAAAGCTTTTCATTAACAAAAAATGCTTGCAGAAAATTATTTTGTGAGTTTATTGTCTTAATACTTTTCCTTTCGTTATACTAAGATGATATCGGGATGTATGCTAACATTTTGGGATGTGGCGTCCCACTTAGAAAATCTGCCACCAGCCGCCACAGATCTGTTGAAACAATTATTCCCCATAACTTTGCTATTACAGCTAATGAAAAGCATCAGCAGGATTTATTGGCTTAATGGTACAATATACCACAGCTCATTAATCAGCTTATCATGCCATAAACAGATATTGCTGACATTATGCATTTAAAGCTTTTCGTTTCATAACCTAATGAAAACATTTTAGCAATGATGCTTCAAAAAACTTATATTGATTGTTGAATTTGCAGAACAACATTAAGATTACTGTAAGGGCAACATAATGTGCCGTGCGGTACTTATCACAAATATCATGAAGTGGCAGTATAGTGTACCAAAATCTTAACAAAATATAGTTTTGGACACAGTTTAATCCAGAAAAGTTTTGTCAGCCCGGTCTGAACTTTAGCACATTCTGATCAATTAAGAAGCTGTTTGCATGCTTTCATTGCACACACACACTTTAGGGTGTGTGTAAACATAATTTTTGTGTTCATAAAAAAAATTTGAGGGCGAAGCCAATTAATCTTTCTCCAAAGAATCTGGCTAATATTACAAAGTCTACAGTCAAAACCCATTTCCTTTAAGTAAAAGGTTACCTGGGGTATTCTATCTGTTTGCATTCATTTGTATTTGATGATAAATTTCAGGATATTATAAACCAGTTCTGTAATGTAGAACGTCTATCAGTATTTAGGAGTGATAAAGTGGATGCATCTATACAAGTATACAAGATCTGGCAGTGCTGCAATGATTGCCTTTTAATTAGCGAGGAGAAAAAAAAAAGAAGATAAAAAGAAAATAACCCTTAAAATTCAGTCTACCCAATCAGTGGAGAGGCTTTAAGAGTCTCTCAGTGGATTCAGTAAACATCACATGACAATAATGATCTGTGCATGCGGGAAGCATGATTGTTTTTCTGTCAGTGCACACATTAGTGATTACAAACTTAAAAGTGGGAGGTTAGGGAATAATGAGCTTACTAATCAGTGTGTGTGTGTGTGTGTGTGTGTGTGTGTCTATACATCTTGTCTATCTGCATCTTTTTACAGTATTTAAAGCAACAAACATTTTGTAGAAATCAGGTTCAACAGAATTTGGGAATTCCAGTCATCTTGAATATTTAAACGAAAGGTTATTTATGTATTTCTAAACCAGGGTGTATCATGTAGCTCAGATTTATTTTTAAAATGGGATTTTGTGTTAGTGCTTGATAAGCCATTCTGTATTCAACAATGTTTTAGCTCTTTCTGGTGACCAATTAAGTGCCATCTGGACAAAACTTGTGTCAGCATTTGGCCTCCAATCTGTCCCAGTGATGGTAGAGTCAGAGGACGGATGGTAGTTGGCCAACACAGAAACGGATCACAGCCAGCTTGCTCTTTGGGACTGCGCTAAGGATTTTTTAAATAAGATACTTATATCAAAACCTACAACACCGGGTTGGGTGATTCGAGTGATATGTTCACACAGCCTGGTGTCATTGTTTATACACAGGTAGTAATATGTAACATTTACAAGCATAAAACATAAATCTATGCACTTTTTTATTGACGCTACAACGTATCACATAGATATATTTCAACAGCTGTGAAATATTTATGTATCCTTTATATAATTAATTGAAAACAAGATCATATGACAACTAAAAACAACAACAGTAATAAAATCAATGCCGCAATTTCAATATTCAAGAGGATTATTTTCTAGGTGTCTCCAATATGTCAATTTTGTACGTTTAGATGCAAAAAACATGTCAGTATTGCTTTACGTGCACACACACACACACACACAAATGCTTGTTATATGTGGACCATACATTAGTGTCTGCATTTCCATGGTTGTGTAAAGTTTATTTTTGGATGTGGATGCAAGCGTTTGTTCTTCTTGTCTTTCTAAGGATAAATCTACAAATTAGCTGTTGAGAAAGAGTGGCATTTCCTCTTGCTGACTAATATAAAAAAATAGTATGTGTCTCAGTCTCAGTGCAAATAGCCATTAGTTTATAATCACTGAGCCCTTTTTTCTCTCTCTCTCTCTCTCTCTCTCTCTGTGCACCACCCACTGAATAAATGCATATTAATGCACTTTGCCTCTCTCAAGTTCTTTTTTAAGCTTATTTATTTACTCCTAAGTACACGCTAAGAGTCCTTGCCAAGGATAAAGTATTAGAATTCTAGCTGGAAAACAATACTCAAGGCTTTAATTACACCTAGGAAAGATATGTTTAACCCTGATTTATCTTGGCCTAATGCCGTATGGATTTCACTTTTCAACTCCACAAAGCAGTCTTAAGAAACTTGGTTCGACTCCACAGAAAGGAAACATATGATTTTTACAATGGCTTCCCCGATCCTCATTAATCAATGTCATCAGAAGCAAAATAATTGAACTGGATCGTCGGGAGCTTCATCAGTCTGGCTTTTAAATATGCTTTTCTGTAACACAACAGCTGCCACTCTTAATTATCTGCATTGTGCACCGCATAAAATGAATATACGTTAATTAATGGGAAATGTGTCATTTTCCTCATTGTGCACTTACGTTCGAATGCCTGTACGTCAATGCCTAAAACAGCAAATTACAATCAAAGCATATTAAAATTAATAAAAGAAAAGACATGACTCTAAATAAGGTCATACGATTTAATGAGACATAAAGAAAGCATGGAATATGCGAAATGTACTGTACATTTATGTATTTTTAGAAATAACTTAAATAAATAATGCTTTCCAGAAGGTTTCTCAAATGATCTGGCCATCTTCCATTGGTTTGATAAGATAAGACCCCTTTAAACATTGAAATGTTATCTATATCACTGCAGTATTCACAGGCTGGCTTTACCAGATGGCCGGAAAAGATTTCTAAAATGACTTCATCCATGTGAATGAATGTCGGGATACTGTCAGTACCAATAGTCTTCTTCAACGCAGCAGCAGCCACTCCATTTCCTATTGGACTTGGATTTGATACCAAACCTGAGTCATGATCCCTCTTTTTAAAATATAATGCTTCCCTGCCCTTCCCAGCATATCCATGTATGAGTCAGTGTCTGTGACTTTGCGTAAGGTCACTGAAGTGAAGAAGCATGCATTTACCTACAGAATCAATTCCAAGGACGCTTATGAATATTAAAACCTATATTAAGTTTTAATTAGTGGTTGCATGGAGCGCTTACTGCACATTTTAATTTGCTCTTGACCCGTTAAATGGGGACAACACTAGCTGAAACCCCAAGTCTCTCTCTGTGGGCACTCAGAGCACGGTTCTCTTGTCTAGGAAGAATTGGCCTGTTGTATTGGAAAGCTGAGCAGATCAGCCATGAAATTAGTTCAAGGCAGAGTAAAACTAAAAATGAACTGTGGTTTACTCGTCGCATGATCTTAGGTTTTGGTCTGAGAGCAATAACCAGTGTACTGTTTTTATTTATATAATTTTTTTGGTTGTTTTGTGTGTGTGTGTGTGTGTGTGTTCGCACATGGTCATACTGGTCAACATTTTTCACAGCGTATTTGCAAATTATCAGTAATTATTGATGATTCAATGTGTTCAACTAGACCTTTGATTTTCCAGTGTGCTAAATGACAAGTAAGAAATATTAGACATATTTTTTAATACCCCTCATGTGATTGGTCTAAGAGATACGCATTGGCTGGTTAGTATAGACAGTTTGCCCCTGTTAACACAGCATATGGGTAAATAAACGATACTGCTGGCAAAAAGGGACTTTCTCCACTGGCTGCAGTTCAAAATCAGCTGTGACCCTGGACCGCAAAACCAGTCTTAATTTGCATGTGTATTTGTAGCAATAGCCAAAAATACATTGTTGAATCTATTTTTCTTTTATGCCAAACATAATTAGTATATAAAGTAAAGTCTAGTTCCATAAAGATATTTTGTAAAATCCCTACCGTAAATGTAGTAACACGCATTGCTAAGAACTTAATTTAGAAGTTGTCTAAATGAAGTCTTTAATAATGCATGTACTCATCGGAATTTAATCAAAGTGATCTTCCAGACTCAAATAGTGGTATCTCAGCCAAATTTGATCCTATCCTAACAAACCATATATCAATGAAATAAAGCTTATTTATACAGCTTTCATGTGATATATAAATCTCAGTTTCACAAAACTGCCCCTTATGACTGATTTTGTGGTCCAAGGTCGCATATGCCTAAGCAATATATAAACTGAAATTGTTTTATTCAAAATTATTAATCATTTTGTACACGCATACAGTACATTGAACAACAATGTACAATAAAACTCGACTTTGCTGCCTTTGACATCACGGCTCAGGACTATAGTATTTGTTGTAGTACACACGAATTTAAGATCAACCGATTTGAAAAGACGTCAGTAAGCATGCTGCATACTTCCAAGGGACCTGCATGCCAAGCGACAACTGCCACTGAGATTGCTAATGGAGAGATTTCCATTATTTCTTAATTAGACATGCACATAATAAGCGTGTTTAATTAAGAAATGTGCATAAAGTACTACCCATGGTGTAAATGTAGCATATTACTGTTTGAGCTATTTACCGATGCATATCGCACAGGATATCATATCCTATTAAAAAAAAAGGGACAGTGTACTGCGCAGAGTATGTAATATGCTATTACTACAATCTGAACAAAATCTTTTTTGGTGGCATATTGAATCGATTCATTTGAATATGCAACTAGCATGACAGATGCAGAGGATATCACCACAGACACAGTCGTGTGTCTGGAAATGCTTTGGGCAGACAGCGTGCACGCGTGTAAGGGTTGGTGGGCGGAAGTGGATGCGTGAGAGGAGAGAGGACACGTAGTGAGAAAATGAGAAGAGGACAGCGTGTTTCGCTGATGTGTTTTGCAAAAAGAAGCGAAGAGACAGAGAGATGCAGAGAAACAAGTAAAAGTGTGCATACGTTGATGCACCATGCATACTCAACAGAGAATCTAATTACACTTATCTTCCATGACGTCATTAGAGACAGGCAGACAACTGTGTGTGTGTGTGTGTGTGTGTGTCTGCTGTAGATTGCTTTGGTTAATTAGGGGAAGACATCAGAGCTGTGAGTGATGACACATTGTACGACTGCATGCCACCCCGAAGCAGCCCAAACTCACGGCAAGAAAGTTCCTCTAACATCAGTGGTGACTCTGATGACAGTTTTTTTTTTTCTCTCTCTAGTTTTTGCCCAGTTTTTGCCGTCAGAATGGTCATATTTCCACCCACAGCTTCAAGGTATGGGATATTACATATTCTGATATAAAACAGAATAACAAGGCGGCACAGTGAGCTTCCTGCATAGGCACACACTCAACACAATGGCTGTAGCGAAAATTGTGCAACATAATGATGCTAGAACACCTTGTTTGGATGTCTAAAGTAGCTCTGCAGGGGGACAAAATGCTGGAATGCGTTGCAAATGAGCTCAGTAAAAAAATAAATGCAATATGGGGGAACTGAAAAATGAATATACTGGGGTTTTTTTCAGTATCAAAACATAGTGATCAAAACAGCCTCTTTCAAAAGGACTATTTAAAGTGTGTCTGTGTACCAGGTATTCCCTACATTATCGGTCACCATTAGGAAAACAGCTTAGAAAATGATATTTTTAGGCGCAGAATAAGACGCACTACATGCTAAAATAGCGTGCTACATGTTTACTGAAGCATACTGCATACTTACTGTACATATCGGCTTAAAAAATGACATTTGTAAAAATGACAGTATGAGAATATGCTAGTAATACGTTGAGAACACAGTTGATGATGCCTACGTGTAAAGAGTAGACAGCAAAGGCGGTTTCTCTATCAAAGCCATATTCGTAATTAAAAATAAATAATCTCGGTCTGGGACTGGATTTTAATTGTGTGTGGCGCTGAATGAGGAAATAGATAAAACACCTCCTGATCAGACTGTGCATTCAATTTAAAGCATCACAGTAGCTTTGACCTTCATTCAAGTCTCCGTCGTTAAAAAAGTGGCTCACATTTGATGTGCTGAATTAGTCCTTATTAACTATAATTTTACAGTGACTTTCTGAAAAGAGGCACTGACGGGGCTTAGGATCAAAGAGGGAAGATTACATGCAACGTCAGTTAACAAATGATCTTTTTAATTAAGCAGATTGTCAGTAACTTTAAATTATAAGAAAGTACAGTTAGGCAAAAATGTAGGTGTTAGGATCATTACAATCATTACCTGCCTCTATACAATTCCCCAGAGTAATTTATACTCCTCATATAGAAATAATTTTTATACAAGGCCATTTTAATAATTAAGGTAAGACGACCTTTCATGTAATAACATTACTCATACATAACCATAAAAAAGTTGCTTCCTGTAGATAACAGTAATAATAAATGTCACTACGTACATTTTCTCCTTTTTGGATTTTTTTATAGAGAAGATACAAAAATGATAAAACAGATAAATATAAAAATGACTCTGCTAGCTGCAGTGATTGAGATACTTTTTGAAGTCATTTTTTATTCAGCCCCTTTTGTTTAAATATTCGTTCAATTATTCAGGTGTTGTTATACAAGGACAATACAACATCGACAGCTCGTTTCATTAGTATTTGTTATAGAATATTAATTTTTTTTGCTGAGACATCAAGCGTATTAAAAACAGCGTCAGTCAGTGAGTTTATCGATGAATAACCCCCTTAGTGCGTTCTTTTTGTAGCTTGTTTGCACGAAAAAAGGCCCAATCTTAACTTCGTTACTGTTTTCTGTAGTGTCTACAAAAACATCACATACAATATTTAATTTCTTGTTCTACATGAAAAATCAGAGCCTTATCTTATTAAAGCACAGCTCCTCTGCACAACAACACGAAGAAGGGGGGAAAACTGTATTAATTAACATTTCTCCATAGTTTTAAAAGTCTTATTGGGAAGTAGCCCAATTAAGGTTCAAACCTTACCCCGAAAATCTTTTAATCTTCTTGTTGTGAATCCCAAAAAAAAAAAAAGTGAATCCGAGCAGCAGCAACCAGCCAGGCAGCATTGCTAATTCATACCTTTATCTTATTATTCATGAAATCCAACAGGGATCTCGGGTAATTTGTCGTAGGTCCAGTTTTCTCTCATGTCACCACATGGCAATCAAAACAACAGGTGTGGCATTTTCTCCCACAGGCCCTCACTGCGTCCTTCTTCATGCTTGAAGCTTTTGAGAATGATGCCAATTAAAATAAATATTGAACACCTGTCAGTATTTATATTAATCATTGTGCTTGCTCTGTAATACATATTTATTAAAGCTCACTCAAAATGTTGTCATTGTTTCTACTCACTTTCATATTCTTCCTAAGACTTTCCAAATATGACAAAGCAAAATAAAGGATCGTAAATGTTGTCTATATGACTTTTTTTTACTTATTTATTTGGGAGCATTTTATTGATAACACATCCAAAATATTTTGGGCAACAATGGTATAGAATCACAGAGAGAATTCTCTATTCACGTAAGACAATGTCCGAGAGCATTACAAAATTACAAATCTGTCCAAAAATGCAAAGAAATCATCAAGAACACTTGAAACACATTGATATATCGCACTTGATACAGATGTAGGTTTGTATCTTGGTACAAGGCTGGTTCTGTCAGGCCACTGTCCTGCAGAGTTTAGTTCCAACTCTAATTAAAAACACCTGCCTGTAGCTTTCTAGTGATCTTAAAACACATTAGTTAAGCTACTTCTGATGTGTTTGTTTGGGGTTGCAGCTAACTCTGCGGGACTGTGGCCCTCCAGGACCAAAGTTTCTCAGCTCTGATGTAGTGTGTCACGTTACATCGTGTACTTCATGGAATGATATATTACTCTGTGCGAAACAGAGGTGCATCTTAGACTTTTTGCACATCACCGTGGGTGTTCCTGCACACCGAGGAACCTTGCATCTTCCCTTTCTTCACACCCGCATGTACTGTCAATGGGAAATCCTGGTTAGGTATAGGAACCGTTCCTTACCCCTTACTGTGCAATGTTGCTCTGAATATCTAAACGTGCAAAATAAAAAAATAAAACCATAAAAGTCTTCTCTACACCTTCACACACACACACACACACACACACACATATATATGTTTTATATGGAGTTTATGTCATTTTAAATAACATTACTAAAGCAAATAATCTTTCCGTCTCATAACATGTGGTCCTGTGACCACGTGTCAGAACAGGACGTCTCGCCTTCAAATGGTGCTTAACAGTAACTCCCACACCTTATCGGACTGTTCTTTGATACTTTTCAAACATTTGGATTGGTTGCAAGCATTTAAAAAAAATGTACTGAACATCTTTTCATTGCCTGAGAGCGACAAATTTCTTTTTTTTGTCTAAAAGCAGTTCCACAAGATAATGTGTTTTATTTCCATTCCTCTCTGCTGGGATAAATATTTCTGTGCAAGGTACAATGCAGAAATGTGTTATTAATCACTGAAAATCTTATCCGGATTCACTCAATTAAGTTCTGTCTATTTCTGCCTGTCAATCCACACTCATCCCTCTTTTTTTGCATGTATTGGTATATTACGTGTGTCTTCCAAATTCCGTGCATGTCTGTAAAACATAGCTTCAGAGGTACTTTGCTGAAATTTTATAGGAACCATTTTGTCACACCCACTTCTAAAATGATCAGATGTACATTTTCACTTCTTTTGGTGCGTTTGCAAAGTTTATTGAGTCTTTGAGCATATTTAGGCACTCAAAATTTTCCTTTTGGAGAAGAAGAAAAATAAATATTGAGTAGAATGTCTAAAGTGAACTTTCAAAATAATGTGTAACCAGAAAAAGAAACTGGCCTAATAAATTTACACTGGTCAAATCATATACTGTAGCTTTGCTTGAGGGATTTATATACGGGCTATGGTAATTTTTTATACAGGCTAGAGTGCTTTTTGTAATTTTTCTTTACACTATGTCATATGTAAGTACAAAAGAAGTGTGAACATTCTTCAAAAAATATGCAGAATAAAGAAAGCCTTATGGGTTTGGAAAAACGCAACAGCGAAACAGAAGCGATGACAAAATTTCCATTTCCCCTTAAAACCAATCCTTTTAACTCAAACGTATTAAGAAATAAAAATCCTCCTTTAAGAATAGTGGAGGCAGTGGTGTCTTTTATATCTGTCAGCTTTTGTGATGAATGCAGCATAGCTTTCTGTGAAAGTGTCCAAAATTTCAGTCCTTAATGGTGAGCTGATTGATGTCTAGAGCATCAGAAGGGCAGCTGGGAGAATCTATTGACAGTGAATTTGATGAGACAGCAGCTGCTTTACGTTCCTCTGGCTGTCCTCCATCATTATAGAGAGAATTGAATATTTCACTGTTTCTCTGGAGACACCTTTCTCATCCTGTCATAAGCCAGAGAAAGCTTACAGTGGCCAGAGGGAAAAGGGAGCAAAAGTTCATGAAAATAGTACAGATGCACAGAGCCTTTCGTTGCGGTTGCTGATCGGGTCAGTGTGCCCGTGAACATCATGTCTGGAGCTTAGCGATGCTCAGGGACTCCACGCTGGCTTTACATTAGCACGAACAGGCTGTCCAAAATCTGAAGGGAAGTGTGAAACAGCTGGACGGAGCTTACGGCTGCCTCACAGGACATGATGTCTAGTGAATGGGTGCATTAAAGTGGAGGACAGAGGGATGAGTGTGGTTTGACAGGCAGATGGGCAGATGGTTATTTCTTCTGACAGAACATGAGGAGGACTAGCCATGTGCAGAATATAAACGAAAATCATGAAAGCAGTAATAATCACATTTTCTTAAAAAAATGTCTAATTAATTCAACATAGGCTCACAGGAAAATGTGGTTCTACTTAGAAAACCTACCTATACGTACCTATACATACTATTCATTGCAGTTCCCAACTAAAATTAACACTAGTGGCAGAACACCAGAGCCTGGTCTCATGAAAATATGTATAAATAGTGCGCCAAAAAAAAGACAAGATCTGGTTTAACTTTATTTTGATGATCCTTTATGAACATTCTGTTGACAATAAGTAACTTATTAGTAACGCACCTACATTTTAACTAACTGTCATTAGAGTATAAGTAGACTGGTAGGGTTAGGGTTAGAATAAGTTGACATGTTCTTGAAAACCTACCTATATTCAGTAGAATGTCTGTTGGTAGATCACCACAATAAAGGGTTAGCATATAATAATCAGACAGTCTACTTATACTCTAATGAAAGTTAGTTGACATGTAGGTGCAAAATTCCTTATTGTCAACTGAATGTTCATATGGGACCATCAAAATACCTTGTTACCCAATATCTATAAGAGTAATTCGTACAACTTGATCTGGGGGTGGAGATTGCTAGGTTTAGGGGTGGAAATGGGATAAGGGATAGGGATATGTAAAGTGGGATAAGTTGGGTCTTGAGTTGCTGCACCACCGTAATACCATGCAATACTTACATGGTAACTTCCCAGGAACTGTCCACTTAATATAAATATAACACTTTATTACCAAAAATTGCTGTTAGCCCTGTTACACATTTGTACTCTCATTACCAAAAAGTGTTGTCACCAATTTACATATTTGTACCTACACATATCACTCAGTAAGTTACAACTGTAGCTGTGAACTCCCACTAAAGTAAAAAAAAAAATAAAAATAAATAAATGGCTGGTGTTTCATTCATTAATTCATTAATTCATTTATACTCTGTAACCTACTTGTTCTCCAGTGTTATATGCTAATGCACAATCTCCTAGTGTTATATGCTAATGTTTATAAGGTTATTAATGCTTCTGACATATAATATGTGTGTATGTGTGTGTGTGTGTGTGTGTGTGTATACTGCGACTTCCTACTTGATTAACTTTATTAATCAACGTGTTAAATTAAGTAGAAATGTCAAGTCCAAAGACACTTATAATAGCTGGATCTGGCAACTTGTAGGCTGCGTCCAAACATTCACTCATTCACTTCTTTTTGCATCTCACAGCTCTCAGTTTCATACCATGGGCATTAATACTCTTGCAAACTGTCAAAACTTAATTATACATATATGAATAGTTTTAAACAGCCATTTAGGCATTTTAGCAATTTTTTGCAAAATTTACAGACAATAGACCTTGGTGATCTCATAAATGTAGCGACATGCATACACTGTGTGATTTTCATTCTATTTTGAGCAGAATTCTGACTCATGTGACTTTTTATCCATTTATTTATTTATTTATTTATTTTTCAGTTAGGCTGAATTTCATCTTTGTTATGCATCTTTTGAAAGGCAGCTCCACTGACAAACTTTTGCTTGAAATTTCCTCTCACACACACTAAAGCTTTTGGTAGATATAAGTTTGGTGATGTAGGTTTTAATAAATAATAAGTTACATATTAAGTTTTAATAAAATAGTAGAATCTCTTAAAACAGTAGAATGCTTATAAACATCTCACACTTTTGTCACACTTGATGATTCGAATCATATGATGGATTTAATTCAATCTTTAAAGATCTATGCATAACTGCATATTGTATATAAATTGCACTTGAACCTCGTGAACTGATATGAAGCCAGAATGTGTCCATGAGTGCTATTTAGAGCAGCAGATGGTTTTGGGTGTGGGCAAAGCATCCATCCTACTGGCACTCTCCAGTGAATTTGGTGCAAACAAAACATCTGTTTCTACTTTTAGATCAGTGTGTAGGAACAAGCAAGACTTGTCGATACTTCCTACAGTGATTAAGCTGTCTGTTACAAAGTGGGCTTGATCCTTTTATAACAATGGTTCTCAATTCCAGTCCTGATGTACTACTGCTCTCCACATTTTTTCTTCCTTATTTAATTCACCTAATTCAGATCACCAGCCCATTAGGAGATCCATGAACACAACCAAGGGTGTCAGATAAGAAAGAATGTGGAAAGGAGTGTTACCCAAAAACAATTGTCCTATAAGTAAAACTATACTACAATCCCAGGCCTGGAGGACCAGTGTTCTATGAAATTTAGTTCCAACCATAAACCAACACCAAGCCAGCTAAACTTCCCAGAACCCTGCTTTAATGGTGTTCTCAAGAACTTGAATATCAAATGAATTGCACACAAGTAAATGTGATAAATTTGATTTTAGAAACTTGACGGAATAAAAGCAGGGTGTGTTGATTGGGTCTGCGGGAGTTTGATACCATGGCTCCAGACAAATCTCTACTGGGTGGACTCTGGCTCCAAATAATATAGATTTACAGTAGTGACAACAAATTATATTTCATTATATGATATGATTCTTATCATGTTTTTAACAATTATGGTTTCTTCTTAAAAATTGTGAATATCCCTTAGATGGACAACCAATATAACAATGAATCTCACCACGTCACGTCAACAAATGGAAAAGTCAGCCTTCTATTAATTATCTTCTTAATTCTTGTGCCCCAACAGCACGGGTTCTTTTTACTCTATATACCATACCGTTACATATTCTTTTTATTATTTAAGAATTGTTGCTTTGATTAACTTAAAACTAAAAATCATTGAAAAGACTTTAAGATATATTCAGTAATTTCAGCGATTCTCATTTGCTATTTAAATGTACAACATTTAAAACTGCTGGATCAGCCACATTTAAACATGCATCTTGAAAAACAAAGCCATATCAGTGTACCAAAAACATACTTGGTCACGAGTTTTAGTGCCACTTATTAGATGTTTTGCTTTTAAACTGCCACAAAATGTGCAGTAAGGTACATAATGACAGTGTTGCAGACTTTTATTTAGAGGCAAGTATTTCCACTGAGTCTGGGTTGATAATAGGTCTGACAGCAAGCCCATGAACTAGAAGCAAGCATTGCTATTTCAGAATCATGAAAAAGTAAATTTAGAAGTTATAAGGTGGTGAATAAAATGCTACAACAGCAATGACTTGGCTACTACAAGTGTTTATAAATGTTCTTATAGCGCAGCAACAACATATTTCAAGAAAAACAAAAGTTAAACATTTTAGAGCAATGGACATTGCAAATCACTGCTAGGCTTTTTTTGTAGCATAAGCTTGCAAGCACGGTTTGTGCACTGAACCATTATTTAAAATGCTTAATTCAGCAGAACTAATTCCATGTTAAGGATGAAAGATAGTTTAACCCAAACATGATTATTTCTGTGAATAGCAGACGGGAAAAATAAAATAAATAAAAGTACAATGGTAATCTATTAAAATGTAACTGCAGATATATCTGAGGAGCTGAAGAGAGAATATGTTTCCCGCTTATTCTGCTAATCAGAGAGCCTGGCCAATGCCTCATTTGCTTTGCCATCTCTTACACCATTTCAAATCCAAAACAATTACTCCATCCCCTAATAACTGTCATAACATGGCAAGCCTGAGTGGGCTAACAAGCTTTTTCTGGCAGATTGCATGATCGTCTCTGAGTTGCTGAGGCACAAATAATAGCCCAAGTTATGTTTGACAAGTCAGTCATTTTGTAAGGATAAGACATAGCGGATGGTTTAATTGTCTTTTGTGTTACATAAGAATAAAACATCACCTCATTTATTAGATCAATTTTGTAGTGAAACACTTCTTAATTGCAATTATCACACTACCCCTAGCTAACCGGGTATGGAAAAGAGCTTGTAAGAGTATGACCAAAAATCTGGCTTGTAAGAACACATGGCGTCCAGCACCTCCGGACAGCCACAGGCATGCCCAGTAGGAGAGCATGAATGGTTAAGTGTGCCCAATTATTGTGGCTTGCCTTGAGGAAACAGCGCCATGCTCCCATTGACTTCGGCTGCAAGCCTGTGGCATTACCCGTGAGAGTGGTCCAAATACACTTTGGCAGGCCCTGACATGACGTTTAATAGAACTGGGTAAAACAAGGACTGGAAAAGTGTCCTTTTGATACTTTTGTGGCTTTTTGTGCTAGTGCTGAAACACCAGCTGGGTATGACTGCGTAGACATTTGCATATGAAAATGTCTCAAATTTTGCAATCATCAGGCTATGATAATGCAGTATTTATTCATTTCTCTTGTTACTCATTCCAGACAAAGTCATGATTAATAAGTTGAAAAATAGCCTTTTGTCAGTTGTCTTACCATTTATACACTTGCTAATTATTACCTTAAACATTGCACCTATAGACTTCAATATTTTAAGTAACAAATTAATTAATTTTAAAGTTTGTAGTTTTTTTTTTTTTTTAAATAAAAGATCAAAATGATTAACAATGCAGATTCATTTTCACAGCCTTCTTTGATCATATTTACCAAGGCTGCCGATTTCAGTGAGTGGCACTGTGTATATAAATAGCAAGCACTCTTGCATTTACTAAAGTGAGTAACCCCATATGCCAGTTTGCACATTTACAATATGCAATGGCTGCTAGTTTTGTAAATATATCACCAATTTGGCAAAGATAAGGCAAATGCGCCCAAGTACTCCTATGATTAATGCAATTGCGGTTCATGGTAAATGCATAGAAACATTCGAGAACATTCCATGCTGGTATCAGCAGCTGGCTCTGTAGTCTCCCCATGGCACACAATCCCAGATGAACACCCTGGAGTTAATCATTGTGCTAAAAAAGATCATTAGTGCTAATTAGCATGCAAATACCTCCCTTTATTTATTCACCCCATTAATATTAGGAAGCATGTTTTTTTCAGACCGTATGTATGCAAAGTTGATTACATTGCTTCATTTTCTGAAGTGATGCAAATTATTCTTGTAATGTAAGATTCCAGACTACAAAATGGCTATTCATTTCTTGATACCATAAATGTGCAAAAAGTTAAGGCATGGCCAAGAAAAGATAGTTGCCATATATCACCAACAGTGAGAACTAGACAGCTTGGAAAGTCCAGATAATGCTAAATAATTGTCTTGGATTTCTCTCCTTGCCTTAGGCACTAGCAGAAGATCCACTTTGCAACACTGTTGGAAATCATCTCAACACATTGGTTTTCTGATGTCATAACCATTTCCTTTATCATGTCAGACTCAGCACACAAAGGTATCATTTGTACAAAGAATACTACCACAACTTCTACTAGGATGCTGGTAACAGTGATGTTGCTTTCATGCCCAGGAAGTAATTGTCTCTTTGACATTCCTAATGTATGTCCTCCCGAATGGATAGAGTAGCATTACCGATACAGTAGGGATAATACAGTTCATAAATCTTTGGTGAAAGTTTCTATTTGGATCTTATAGGCCAGTTTGGTGATGGTCAAATCGAATGCTTCCCCACTTTAAGGTGATATGTTACAGAAGAACACCTCCATTCTCTCTGGAAGGATTTCAAATTGATTACCCAACTGTGGTCATCCACTGTGGCCGGAACAACTATGTGGAGGGCATGTGTGCTTGTAAAGCCTGATACAGTCATTTATCAGGGCGGACAAAGTGACAACAGAAAGACCAAGGAGAAGGAGTGGATGTTAAGCGACAAGAGCATTACAACAAACTCGCATTTAATCAGTTCAGATTTTCGATATGAGGAAACAGTGCTATTTATGCAAATATGTAGATTAGAGGTCAACATTATTTTTTTTTTATTTCACACAAATGGCATCCTTTCCTCAGACTGACCGTTATACAGTTATTGGTATGTATTAAGGTGCAGACAGCTCTTGCTCATTCATCTAATCGTTGTTCTGCCATATTCCAGAGAATGGCTCTGGTGAGTGCAGTTCACTGGTTTTTGGAAATGACTTCTTGCAGTGGCAGTGAAGCAGTAAAATTGTTGATGAATTGCTTCTGCTGGTTAATAAAGCTCAACCCTGATAGACACATCAGGCGAAATCTGTATATTACTTTCAGTAATACAGTTATCATGAAGAAGCTGGTTAAACGCTATGGTGCTGTAGACAAAGCTGCTCTCTGTAAGCTGAAGCAATTTAACAATGGATTTTATGGTTTAACCTATATTGCCATTTCCCCCATATCTATTTCTGTAGAAAATCAAACCGTTGAGAACTGCCTGTCTTAAAAATTACTGTAACAGGGGTCTCGAATCCAGCTCCAGGAGAGATACCGTCCTGCAGATCACCCCAATCAAACCTGATAATTACAGACAGGTGTGTTGGATGTTGTAGCAGATTTAAAGTCAGTAGCTCTCCAGGAGCAGGTTTAGAGATCCATAAACTAGAACATAACATACTACTGTTTGTGCCTTTCCGAGGTAACACAGTTAACAGTTTTTTTGTTTTGTTTTTTTTTATAAACCTGCATCAATTTCATCTTAACAAACAATTACTTTACAATAGGGAACACTCATAGGGAATGCTTCCTTCATATTAGTTATGAAATAAATTCCTAATTCGCTGCTTATTAATAGTAAGGAAGTTGTTAAAGTGTTACTCCAACATAAAAGTAAGCTTTTGTCAATAATCAATTTTGGAGAATATTCACAGCATGCAAAATGCATACGCTCGTCTGTTTCAGCCGTGACACAGGGATGCGCTGTTTGCCTTTAAATCAATGGATAATTGATGTAGAAAGCGTGTACTTGTGCTGCATTTCGTGTGCAGTGGATATTCTCCAAAATGGCTCTAGATGACATTACGGTGCCAAATTGTTGAATAAAGTTGTTATTTTTGTTTTCTTCCATACAAAAATAATTATTGTAGCTTTATTACGTTAAGGTTGTACCATTGATGGCAGATGTTTGTGACAAACTACTAAGTTTTTCATACATTTCTGGACCTTGAAAGTGTAATTTACTTGGCAGTCAAATGCTTCCTAACTACTTTAAATTGTAAGGACATTTTTTTTTAACAAAATGGGGGTAAGAGATTAATGACAAATTTGTAATTTTGTGGTGGACTAACCTTTTTAAGTTTGGGTATTGGGTAGGATTAGGGATGTTAAATATTGTCATGTAGAATAAGACATTAATATGTCATTTATTAATACTAATAAATAGCTAATATTATAGAAATATTCAATGCTAATAAGCAACTAGTTAAGACAGGTTGGTAAATTTCCAAGTTTTCTAACATTAGATTGGTGATGTTTATGTGATGTTTTGCAACAAATTGCATTACATTTGCAGAATAGCAATGAACATGACAAAAAAATTTTAAATCGCATGAACGGAGATTAATTTGTCAAAAGACAATTGTAGAGCCAATGTGTACCATTCGTTAACCAAAAATAATAATAAATAATAATACAGTTTTTATAAAATAATACTATATTATTTTAAAAAGACTAAAATAATTAAGCAACAGTGTTTGCCGCAGGCTGCTCTCGAATTCAGAAATATTGATTGGTAGCAGCTATTGCAAGAGGCACAACTAATTAAGTTTAAAGAACCTTTTTATACAGGGGGCTATGTGTGTTTTGACAACCTTAATTATTAAATGCATAAAGCCAACTAGCACAATGCGGAAAAGCATTTTTTTTTTCTTTGTGGCTTTATAGACATTACAGTTGTTTACTGTTAGAACGAGTGCAACTAATGCAAAGCTCTGAGTCCAAGCTGACTTTATGACACCTACTGTCCTCATAATCTCCTCAGGCAAATGCAATGCCAGTGGGTCACGGAAAGCCACAGCTTTCCTTTCCTCAGCAGCATGTTTCTTCTGATAAGCCCTCCATCCTCAGCTGTGCTGAGCAGTTGGTGTCAAGCAATCAGGTTTCTTTAACTAAGCAGAGTTAACACAGCTAAAATGTGCAAAATTCCTCTTCGCACATCCCGGAGTTTTGGGGTAAAACTGTCTTGAGTCTTTTTTAGGGTTTTAAACATTAAAAGCAGACAGACTTTTTTTTTTTTTTTTTAAAGTAGAATAGGTGGCAGATGTCTGGAAGTTTATTTTTTATTATTTATTTTTTTCAATAAATAAATAACACTCTATTGTTTGAGCTTAATTGACTGTCATGAATGTCTTCTCTGAGTATTCCTCTATGTTCCATTAAGCTTTCATCCTTCTCGCTGGAGCTGACTGAAGGCATTGCAATTACCATTTTTCCAAATACCTGGGGTTGAATAAACTATATAATTATTCAGCTGGTAGCAGGCATGGCAAATATTGATAAATGACATTACCGTACAAAAAAATGCATATTAAAATATGCTTGTTGCGTTTATCTATTTGAAAATATTTACAACAATAACTGATCAGTTAACCACCAACTGATAAAAGAGGACCTTAGTTTTATCTGAGAAAAATGACCCTAACACTTTCACAACTCAGAGGTCCTGTAAATGCCTTCCACCATATTAATCAGTAGACAAGTTAATATACATTTAAAGGAGATTAACTTGAAACAAATTTGTAATATTAAAATATTATTTGATATATTATATTTAAAATGGGGTGTGTATTTGACAACTTGGTGGTTGTGAACAACGACCAATTTATAACTTATCTGTATTATTTTTTGAGGCAGTGCTTATTGAAGGTTCAGCAGAATAACTAAGAATCTTAAGACGCTTTGAGAAAACTTGATTTAAGTCAACACACAAATGCAAAACTGATATAAAAAACATATTATCGATGCAATTTTACTGATATAAAAAGGCATTACAGATTGACTGTTGATGCCACTGTTCCATTTCAACTTCTTTTTTCTTTTAATGCACATGGTTATGATTGCATTCAGAATTGTTCGTAATGGCCATTCATGATCAACTACTTCAAACTACATCTTCAAATGAAAATTGTCACAAATCATAGATGTACGTGTTCGTTAATGTTCACCAAAGCTTTATAAACCACGGGTCAACTGTGCATTACTTTAAGACATCGGTTGTCAATCAGTGGATATTTTAAATTAAAGCAACAATTGAGCCTCTGCTTTGACTGGGGGCTAATTTGGCCCTTCAAAGGAAAGGCGAACTCAGCGACCATGCAAATCAGATTCATATTAGGCTGGATAAAACCTCTCAGAGTATAGAGGGCTTATTTACATACATAAAACATGCCAGGTATAGGCTATTACAGTAAACAGATTTATGAAGAGAGGCACATGAATTAAAGATGAGCCCCAACACATTATTTAAATTTATAGTGTTGACAGAGGGGTGTTAAAACAGCGATACATACATAAAGCGTGTCAGCTGAAGAAAAGATTCATGTTTGTGTGTTTGCACATGTGTATGTGTGCTTATTCCTCTAATCATAAATTTGGATGCGGTCTACTACCTCACCTTGGAACCGAATTTAAGTCATCCTTCACTAACAATCCTCGAGTAAGTGGTTAACTGCTGCAAAAGGGATTGAGTGAGTGCTTCAGATCAATCCTATTTAAATTCAATCTCAGCTATAAGGAATACTTCATCCAAAATTAAGGAAAAAAGTACCAACCCTCAGGCCAAACTGAGATACATGTAAATTTGTTTTTTCATCTAAACAGATTTGGAGAAATACAGCTGAATATCACTTGCTCACCAATGGATCATATGCAGTGAATTAGGGATGCCGGAATGCAATCCAATTGGCTGATATAAACATCACAGCGATACAGAACTTATCATCATTTTAAACCTTAAAAATGTTGTTTCTGGTCCATAATCCACAAAGCTTCCTCAAGTGAAAAAGTCCATCACATGTTGCTCTTTTACATGTATGTTAACATTTATGTACACATGTTTTTATTTATTTATTCTGACTGAAGAAAACAATATAATGGATAAAAACTCATGTTTAGACAAAAGTTATACAATAACAATTGTATCATAATGGCTTTTTAATGATGCATTTATTTAACTCTCACAGTTGTTGACTTCTCAAGATGTTAATTGAAGGAACGGGATCATGTGGAATGCTTGTTATTTTAGCCGACTGGACTCTGGACACTGGATTATTATGACGGAAACCATTCACTGTAAAGGATTCAATGATAAGCGAGTGATAATGCTGAGTTTCTCTGAATCTGTTCCAAAGGAAACACAAACTCATCTACATCTTGGGTGCCCTAAGGGGAATTACATTTAGGAAAACTATTGTTGTTGTTGCTATTATATTGTCTTTTAAAGGATTACTGTTCTTTGAATCATGAATCTTTACTTATACTAAAATATAGTAATAATAAAAAAGGTTTAACGCATGAGCAGTTCCATCAAAGGTTTGTTGGGCAATTATCTATGGCATTACTCTGAAAAACACTTTTGTAACCTATATGTATGACTGGGTATGTGTACGTGTAGCTGTGTCTCTATTTAGTTTGAAATAACCCCACCTATGTTACAACACTACGCCTGATTCTGAAACTGATGGAATGAGCAGCTCTGCGTGTGCGAACAGCCCGTGATCAAAAGTCATTTAACGCATGCAAATGCTGCCTCTCATTCAACATATCTGAATTGCATCTTTGGAAATGTGTGCATCCACAATTCTGTACAAGTGTGTGTGTGTGTGTGTGTGTGTGTTGATGGGTGGGCGTATCTGCGCCTCTGCTCAAGAGCCTTTGGGTGCTTGTCACTCTGTGCTATATCAGCCAGCTGTGATTATAAACACAACATCAAAGTGCTTTCCTCTGGTTAAGAAATTTGCTGGAAAGAACTCTTCGCTTATAGCAGGTGTGTCGCTAAATGCTTTCTCCATGCTTTGAAAGAAACATGCCTCAAAATGCTTGAAATCACAATGTCAAGTGTGGATATTTTGGGATTAATTGACACTCGTCAAATCCAAATCCAAATCTTGAACCTCGAACACACTGCAAGATTCGTGGCTGTCCCAGACAAAAGATTGGCATCATGACTCGATCGTGGCAATTTTTTGGTGTCGTCAAAATCGGTGTCACACAGTGAGATAGGTTCAAAGATGGCAATTAAAAATATTGCTGTCAGCAAACGAAGATAGCTTATGATAGCAAAAATGCTGGTATGATCTACGCTTACCTACCAACCAATAAAACTGTGACACGGAATCAACAAATCATGGCGCTCTTATGCCTTCCTCTTCACAGTACTAAAGTGTGATTTATAATGTTCTTTTTATTTACCAGGCATTTTTTTTGTGCATGCAGGTGATGTTTTGAAAATACACGACTGACTTTAGGAGCTGCATGTTTCTAGGACAATAGGTGGTTTGTGAGCATGCTAACTATTATGAGCCTTAAAAAGCTGATTAATACATTTAGTTAGTTATGGATGGTTTAAAACTGTAAGTGATATTTTTATATTCATTAGATATTTTTCACATTTATTTTTTTACCAACTTGAGCATGACTACGTACAAAATGATTACAAACAGTTCCAGGCCATGAATTTCCAGCATAGTAAGCTAAGCACTATGCTCGACTGTTCAACTGTATCGGTGAAACAAACGCCTGTAGTGACATTATTGCGGTTTTTGTACTATTTATCCAATGTCTGTCCAATAAATATTTCGGTGCTTGTCAGAACTAAAAATAAAGAAAAATAAAGATATGTATCAATCTAAAAATACATGAAAAAGGTCAGTGGTATGAGCTACAAAAGTGTGGCCAATTAAAAAAGCATTTTTTTTCTCTTCTCTCCTGGTCCAAAAAATTTGCTGAAGTTCAGTGGAATTTTACTAAATTATATTAAGTAAAGTAAGCAATTATATTAGATTGTTTTATTGGGTCATTCCAATGCGTAATGGTTTTCATGATGTACAAAGTGTTATAAATACATGTAAAATCCGTTTCACTAATATTCGATGCTGGAGGGTGCTCTTGCACAGAAACTTTGCATAAGCATCACAGAAGTAATAGAACTCATGACATTCCAGTCAATCCTTAATATGGATAAAGGTATCCGGCTATGGCTGTGACCAAATAAAAAGAAGATTTAAAGCTTTGAATAAAAAAGAATCAAAATTTGTGTGTTCTTCAAGCCTCTATAGTATGTCTTTTAGGAAAATATATGTTTTGCCTGACTCTGAGATAATTTAACTGATGTTGTGGAGTAAAAAGTTTTAGGAATTACAAGGGAAGTTTAGCTTTGGGCATTTTAATTCCAGCACAAAGCAATAGCTAAAAAAAAGTAATGTAGCCAGCTAATGGTAGGCTACCTGCTGCCGTCAGAGCAAGTTTAATTGCTGCACTGAGCATCTCAGATCGTCTCATTTCAAGCTGGAATGTGAAAACAGCATATATACTAAAGTCACTACAAAAATGTTGAATATGCAATATCACTACAAAGATCGCTCTCTCTCAAGGAGTCTATGGAGTAATTTGTCGTCTTCTCCAACGACTCCCGTTACCCGGACTCCGGCAACTACACCACAGCTGAGGGTGAACTGATTATACATCTCGGGCTGCTGGATCTGGAGATAGACCTGGCACCTCCCCTGTATCCTGAGTTCCCGTGTCCATCCAGCCCTCCAGAGTCTGCCCCTCCATTGCCCCAGCAGCCAGCACCTCCTCCAGTGACCGCGCAGCCAGTGCACCCTCCAGGGATCACGCACAAAGTTTTCCCACTTTCCCATCCACCGCAGATGTCTTCCAGCAGCCCCTGCGCTCCCCCTCAGCTCATCTGGTGCTGGGGCTCGCCATGGGTCTGCCTGTCACCATCGCAATCATGGGTGGAGGATCCCTCATCTCGTCGTCCGACCTCTGAGTCCTGTACTCCACCTCCACCCGTAGACCTTTCGGCTCCCCCTTAGCTCCTAGGTCCCTCCTCTCCACTGTGGCCCATCAGTCCACCAGCTCCTCAAGGCTCCATCGTCACTCTGGCTCTGCCTTGGTCTGTCGTCTACCATCTGTCGCCTTGGGATTCTACTCCTCCAGCTTCACCTCGTCCCTCCATCCCTCCGGCTCTGTCAGGCTCCTCCATCCCCCCAGCTCCACATCGGTCCTCTGTTGCTCCGCTTCGTCCTTCTCATCCCCCGTTTCCGCATCAGTTGCCGGTTCCAGTGGCATGGCCTAGGCCTTCCAAATCCTCTGTGTCACCCTGGCTCTCTGCCTCAGTCTCTGTCTCTTCCACCACTTGCTCCGCCACTGTCGGTCGGCCCCATGCAGTCGATGGTCATTCCTTCTTCATTGCTCCTTCCTCCACTGTGGCTCATCATTGCTGTCCTCTGGGTCCTACGGATCTCCTCCTGCTCCGGACTCTTCCTGTCTTTTCCCTGGCTGCTTCCTCCATCTGTACCTCCCTGGACTCAGTTTACCAACCCCCTCCTGAAGGCCAGTCCTTCAATGAAACCTCCTCCCAAGTTCCCGTTTTTTTTTTTTTTTTTTTTTTTAGGGGTGAGAGGACGCACCTTCCGGGAGGGGGCAATATGTAACATATTTGGATTCTTTTGTTGTTTCTCTTGTCCGATGTGCCCTACTTTCTGTTAATTGTCTTATTGTGTTCAGGTATGTCTAGTTTATTTAGTAATTTCCTGTGTGTGTGTGTGTGTATAAAATCCAGTTTGCTTCTGTTTAATCGTCCGTTCTCATCTTTACTACATGTGGTGATAATCTGCCTGCCTACTTGTAGCGTTCTTGTAAGATTAAAACTTGTAAAGTCGTTTTCTCATCGAGTGCTTCTTTCTTGAACCGCATTGTGACAGATATATTTATTGTGATATAAAAAAAAAAACTACACCCCAAAATTTTTCCATTAATTACTTAACCACATTAAAAAAAGCTCTGTTTGTTAAACCTCTCTTCAGAAAATGATTTAAGACATTTTGGATGAAAGCCGGGAGGCTTGTGACTGTCCCGTTAACTGCCAAGTAAATTACACTGTCAAGGTTCAGAAAAGTATGATGAATACTCCATCTACCATCAGTGGTTAATGGTAATGTTATGTACTGATGAGAATACTTAAATATATTTGCTCTGAAGACCTATCTTTTCAAATCATCATGAGACCACAATAATATCGAGAGAGAGAGTTTTACTATCACATCACAATAGTTATATCGTACAACACAATCTCAGGTTCAAGGCAAAAATGTATGTGCATTTATCTTTTACTTTTTGAAGAAAGCAGCTCATGCCCTATAGCTATGTTTAGCACATGTAAAATGCCTTTGGAGGCTTAGGGAAATGGATATAATATTTCACATCAGCATGACCAAACAGATGCCTGTGATGTGGCCATAGGTGTGGAGGCACAGTAGCTCAGTTTGTCAAGCAGCAGTGTTCAGTCATCAGAACCTTCCCACTTGGCCCAGGAGCACTGAACGCTGAGGTGTAATGGACTGCTAAATGAATGAAACATTAGCATATGTAGCTCAGCAGCAGGCCCTGCTTCCCAGCTCCCCTAGCCACCTGTGGATTTTGAAAACCTCTAAAGGGCTTTGATCATTTAATAGTCCACGCAGTTTTGTGAAACTGTGGTCTGGAGTTGCCTGGCCAAAAAGACAGAATCATGCTGATAAAAGTTAGTCAACTAGCTTCACAAGACAAACCATGCTACCTGAAAAACATGGACTAATCCCTGAATATTGTGATAATTTAGATAAATGAGTCCAAAATGAACATTAATCAGCAGAAACTTGGGCCAGCATGAAAATTCAGAAAAACAAGATCCAAGGTAAGGATCACATTGCATTGCTAGGTTTAGGACTAGTATTGGTGGTTTGACAACATTCTGATTTTAAATTTTGTTAACCTTTTCTTTCAAGGCCAACACAAGATATTGATCCAGGGACATGTGTTTTGCATCATATTTACCTTAGAACCTAGACTGTCGTGTTATGTAGATATTATATTCTGTAAATTAAATGTTGAATACAACAACCTCACCTTTATATGCAGCACTATTATAACCCTTTATTGTTTGCATTATACTACAGCATGTAACATTCAATCTCCTTCAGTAAACCTAGACTTGGTTGTTTTCCAAGGACAGACTTACTTTATTGTGTCTAAAAGTTTGTTTTGGAAAAGACAAATAGTCCAGCTCCAAGCTACAGCAGCCTGGCTTGAAATATTCAGCAGTGCCCTCCAAAAAATAAGCACATGACCTCAGCAGTTTTCACTCATATTAACCTTGTTATTAATACAAACAATCTATATTCTGCTTCACAAAATGCAGCAGCTCAAAGGGGTAGTTCACCTTAAAATGTAAATTATGCGTTCATTTATTTATGCAAAACTCAAATGCTGTTATTACAATGTAGGATCTTCTATATTTTTCCATATACCATAATAACTGAGGATAATTAATTCACTAGAAGAGAAGATTATTATGATTATTATTGTTGTTATTGTTGTTATTATTATGTTCAAACAAAAAAATATAAAGTTTAAAATATTATCATTAATGTAATTAGAAATTAAGTATTGTAAATAAAGGCTATTATAGGATTATCAATAAAATAAACTTACAAAAATTCACTTTCACAAAAATCTGAACACATTAATTCCTAAAGTGCATATGTATGTGCAGTATTAATTTATTTTTATTTGTTTTATTTGTTGTTGTTTATTTCATTAGAAAACGTATATATTTGTATGATGCAATTCATGTCGAAACATCCTTAACCCTAACCTTCAGTGCGGCATACAAAAAATGTATTAATAAGATGGTATGAATTCACACAAATAATCCACCAATTTGCCCAAATGTAATGGTATGTGTTGGACAGGCTGATGTCGCATTTATTTCTGTTGTGTGTTCGTCGTTATCGACATAAATTTTATCTCAGTCCCATTTCGAGACCATTTTATTGCCCGGTCATAATTTGAGGCTTTCAATATGCCAGACTGATAAACCGCAATCATCACTATAAAAAACCTTTTCACAGATTTCACATACACACATTCATTCAATCATAATTTCATACTGCGTTTTAAGACCTTCTTGCCTGTGCTTAGTATTTCAGGATGCTGAATCATAATAACAGTTTTGCCTGCCAAAAACAGATCATTTTTAGCTGTTCTATTTGAAAACGCTCTTTGTTTTCCTAAAAGGCGACAGCTCTGCCCAGCGCTATAGTTGACTTGACAAGCACCCAAAAATCTGCCAGTTGACAGAAATTAAACAATCATCAACAGCATTATGCAGGACAGCGTTTTTCAAACAATCCAACAGCCTGAGGCGACACAAGACCCTGAGTGAGGCACCAGCACTGGGATGTAATGCGTGAACGATGAGAGAGAAAGTGAAAATAAGAAAGAACCAAGTGGCGGTCATCCAAAAGTCTGATGGTTTGAGACTGTCTGTGAAAAGGCATCAGGAAACGTTTCTTGTCACCGCATTATCCTCCAGCCACCTCTTAGACTTTGGCACAGTGGCCATGGAAGAGGTTACAGATGAATGCTATTAGCAGGGGCAAATCATATTTCATTAATAATATGCCGCGTAATACTTCCACAGCTCTGTGTCTTCTGACTTCTTTGTGGTAGGATTTGAATCTGTGTCACAGTTTTTATCCCGCCTGAGCGATTGTACACTAGGGGTCACATTTATCAGAGGATGTTCAAAGACGGCGATCTCTCCACTCTGATGCTTTCAGGGTTGAAGCACGGCATTGTAGAGAGGCCACTCACACGGACACAATTGATAGATGGGACGTGGAGCGGACGTGCCCATCTAGATATCCATCTTGTTACTAACCACTTCTTGCCGAGAGAGATCCTTTCAGAATATCGAAGTCTATATTGGCAAAGCTTTGTTCTATGATGAAGAATAGTCTTTATGCTAGGCAGGACATATACCGTATGTATTCACTAAAAAGGAATTGCGTTCACAGATGGTGTTGTTTTATGTTTACACACTGCCTGAATTGTTTCAGTACCCAGTAAAGTAATACAAATAACTAACTTTGAAAATATTCCACATATTGAAGGTTGGCTTTGAGTAATAGGATGGAGCAGTCCTTTCTATATCGGTACACTATCAACAAAGAATTTCATGAATGCAACAAACAAACAAAAAAACAAAAAAAAATCAGGGTCCACATGTGATTGATGAGCTCCTGTGTTTACTATATATATATATATATATATATATATATATATATATATATATATATATATATATGCATAAAAGTGTGTATGTGTGGGTGCCAATCAATATTTATATGTGAATAAATTGAAATTTAAAACGAAATTAAATCCTTTATCATATATAATAATAATAATAACAGTAATAGTAATAATAATTTTTCATTTGAAAAAAAAAATATTGTTCATTCAGTTTGGTTCAATAACTATGTAAAAATCCATAAATTATGGAATTTTTAGAATTCATCGATAAACCAGACCTGGAGTAAACATTGATGTCATCATTCAGCTCAGTTCTCATGTAATAGTGTCACTGCAGTCAGTATTGTTGAAGATTTTTTTGCCCTTAACAAAACAAGTTCATCTGTCACAAAAATAAAAAAGTAGCTTGTCTTACCCCAAAACATAAGGGTAAGCTTTGAGATGTCAGGGCAAATTTTGTGTGAAAATCTAGCCGGCCGCTCATTTTTAGCTGGTTATACCACTAGACTGTAAATAAAGACCTGTTCTTGTGGATATATGTGCACTTTCAGGTGAACTAAGCTCTATCTTTCAAAGAGTCAATGCCATAAAACTCACAAATGCTGGCAATTTATGTTATTATAGCAGCCAGCCAATAGTATTGTAACTGTCGATTTGAGTCAGTGTCTGCCATTTATGTAATATGCATCAGAGAGTCAGTGAACTGTGGATGAGGTTCAGACTAGCACGCAAGTATGTGTTTATTCTGAGAGAGCTGTCATATGCCATAAAGTCTGGTGCAATGATGAGTGAAGGAAAGATGTGTGTTTTGAGAGGAGGAGGTAGTTCATAAAGATCTCTGTGATGGCTTGATCTAAAGAATAGAGGGGAGGGACAGAACGACTGGTCACTGTCAGCGTGTCATCCATTATAAGAGATCCGGGCAGTCGATTCTCTGGCAGACTCATCATGGGGGCTCTTTCACAAGAGTGACAAAGACATTACAAGATGAAGAGAAAAAAAAAACAAAAAAAACTCACAGCTTGTCTGCCCACCCAGGCATGGATGCTGTTTAATGGGTCCTATTTATACTCAGAATAGCTTTCTGTAATTTATTATACACAGGCAACTGCAGGAAATACAAACAAGGAGCATTCTGATGGAGTGTGCAACAGGCAGATCAATATATACAACAGATACCAGATATTTCATTTATGGACACAATACAATGGGTACACTTTTTAAAATTGGTGGAATTTATCACTATATCACAAACAAACAATAAATAAATACATATATATACTGTATATATATATATATATATATGTGTGTGTGTGTGTGTGTGTGTGTGTTTGTGTATTTATCTATCATAATTTCCAGTCCTGTCAGTTTTTATCAAAAACAAGATTAAAAATGAATCAATAAATACATACATACATACATACATACATACATACATGTATGTATGTATGTATGTATGTATGTATAATATTTTCAAATATAACCTTACATTTTGTTATTTTAACCTTGCACACAACACCTTAAGTAAAAGACATAGACTTGGTGCTGCAGTTTCGCATATGCAGCTGGAATGTCTGTGTGGGTTTCATATTTGAAAGTTCCTGTATAGTGTGAATTCTCTACCTACCTCATTTTTCATTTCAGAAGACACAAACAATCCATCTCTCAAACCGTTTTATGTTTTTGCATTTAACATAAAACGAAGATCAATATCGCTGTCATCTTAATGAATACTTTGACAGAAAAACTCTTCACAGCCTGCATAAATTAGAAGTTTAGGCTATTGTTCAAAACAGACTGTGTCAAAGCTTTAGAGTACTATTATTTGGCTATCATACCCATAAGTTGTGAGGGCAGTGGGAGGAACACAGATGGAATGTAAATCTTCTTCATCAAAACCAGGAGAAAATACCTCCAGCAAAGTGCTGACTGAATGGCATTTCAAATCATTTTTGTCACCATGTCAAACATCAAGTCAATGCTTTATGTCTGTTCGTCAAGGCTCTTTTGCCATAGAACCTTCTTTTTTTTTTTTTTTTTTCGAAGTGTTGAAACATCACAATGAACACAAACAAACATTATTTCCAGTGAAAGTGAAAATCTAAATTCTCAGACAAAGTTTTATTGTCATTTCCAAATATAGATCAGTCTAAAAGGATTGTTTACACACACTGAAAATTGGGTAAAGCTCTCCTAACGACTTTGACTAAATATTTGTTAATTAACAATATTGCCAACTCAAAAGTAAATATACATATAATGTAGTTACTAAGTAGTTGTAATGTGACAAATATGCATTTTGGCTGATAATAGCCTATGTTATATACTGCTTACTGCTCTGATGTTGCATGGCATGAAAGGATGTTTTTTACAGCATACAATAACTTCAGAGTAGTCTGGACCTAACTAAAATAAAGTCAGATGAAGATGCCAATGCTTGATGACTCAAGTCTGGATCTGGACAATCTCATAAAGGTGATCTCATAAAAGTGACATTTATATCAAGAAAAGGACCATTTACATCCAAATCTAATTCAATGTACACAGAACAAAACTGATTTCACAACCTGCTTAATTGGCCATTTTATTTCATTTTCAGATTTACTATGTTCTATGTTTGGTGTCTGCTTTTGTGCATATAACTTAAATCATGTCTAATGGTAATTCACTTCTGGATTCTAATTCTACTTTGTGATTCTATTGACAAACATGTTTGTACTGCATTCTATATGACGAGTTTATTATTATTTGCAGCAAAATAGCATTCTTTACAAGTAACTTGTGTGCAATGTATCTCTTTGCCATGGAAACCTCAAGTGCTTACTGCTGCTCTATATAATCATAAAACCACTTAAATGGTACATGAAGTGTGAATTTGTAAGTTTACTACAGAAATGCTAAAATGTATTTTCAAAGTTTGACTGACAAAACTGACAGGCTTGCTTTGAAACCCCAAGCTGTTTCTTCATAAAATCCAGCATACTGAATTCAGGATATGTAAAGCCTCTTTCTCTATCGATATCCATTAAAAGAGGCTTTGTCTCCTAGGATTTTTTGAAGACTGCAGAAAATACATTTTTAAAACTACTTCAAAATGTGTAATTTATGCTATTACCCAATAAATGTTTCTCTCTTTAAATCTGAGGTAATACATTTACAAACAAAAACCATAAAAGCACTCATCAGAGGTTGAGGAGAAAAAAGAGTGAAATAAAGAGTGTGAAAGACAGAATGTCCAGTGTTTCATCTAGACCGACTGCTGACTTGCATTGCTATCATCTTTATCTAAGGTGGCACCTTATTTCTGTCCATGTGGGGAGAGAAAAACAGTTGTTCAGTCAGGAAATGGAGAGATTCACAATTCATCTGAGATCCTCTGGTGGCCTGTGCCAGCAAAACCTGAGTCAGAGACAAGGCAGCCATTAAAAGCACCACAACAGCAGTCTTCTCATTAGCACCACACTGAGCTGAGGTAGCAGCCAGCTGCATACACAAATTATCAACTGGGTGAGAAGTGGGAAAAAAATAAATAAATATAAAAAAAGGTGTGGCAATGCAATGACATCAGCAGCTGAAGCCATATTTTTATTCAGACCTGTAGTATGGACCTCAGATGCACCAGGAAAAGGTGATATTTTAGTGACCTCAGAAATCGGTCTAGTTATTGTCCCTCTAGTCACAGGTTCAGTTGACATCCATATAGACCTGTCACAGATTGTCTAATGCATACAGAGAAAAAAAAAGGAGGGAGTGTTTTCCAAAAGCATTGTTTGTCACAAGTTAGTCACAGGTTCCATTGATAAAAATATTGTTTAGTGATTTCAACTGGCATTCACGAGCAGCATCTTTTTCACTTCTGTGATTATAACTAAAGATCTAGATTCCTGTTAGTATGACAATGGACTATTTATCATCCTTAGTGTAACTATACATGCTTCAGTAGGGAGTACAACACAGAATGTCAAGAAAGGAGTGTTTAATAAAAACTGAATAGAATGTTTAAAAAGCTTGTTCTGTTTAGTTCAGTTTGTCCGTCCTTAAAAGTATAAAATAACAAAAACAGAACATGAACTTGACATTATTTTCCCCTACTGGAAGACAGAAAGAGAAGACAGGAGATGCAGGAGAGTTGGACGGGACCAAGAGAGATGCAACAGAGTTAGAAGGTGAAGGGTAGCATCTTGGAGCAGAGGGAGAGGGGAAAGGACTGGAGTCAAGAACTCCGGGGCTAGCACCATATCCAGGACTTCTACCAAAGTAGATTCGGTGACTAGAGGAAACGCAGAAGGAGTGATCTCTGGAAGAGCGGCAACTGGAGGGTGCTTCCAAGGAGCAGGCACGGGAGTGAGTTCTGGTGAGTCAGCTACTGGTGGGCGTCCATCAGGCAGGCTTGTCATAGGAGCATCTGGTGTCTCTGATTGTGCCGTGGACGGCAGCAACATTGACTGGCTGAGAAGGATGGTGGAATTCTGGAGGATACTGGGACGTTTGGCGTTGGGAAGGTGATAGGAACTGTTGGAGTGGTATTTGGAGGTCCTTGGCGTGGAGTGAGCTGGGGAGACGCAGTGTGTTCCAGCAGGAGCTAGATGACAAGGCATGGAACTAATTCAACGTTAAAGTTGGGGAGGCCTACTACCCTCCATACACAGGACATTTTTTAAGAAGACTCACCTAGAGCCTACCACTCAAAACTGCAGTCTTGAGAGAGCAGAGATCTCAACTCTGTGTAGCCAGAGGAGACTCAACAGCACTTGCCTATGGTCGAGCTCTTGGAGAGGATGCCTCAGCATTACAACTCTCTAGATCGAAAGCAGGCTTACTACACTCCACACAATAGACATCTTATAAGGAAAAATTAACCTAGAGCCTATCGCTCACATACTATTCCAGAGGAGTTCTAGTTAGTGAAGGCCTCTGTAACGAAAGGAGGCCTGACAACACTCATCAAAACAGCCAAGCTCTTAGAGTGGAGGCCATAGCATGATGACTCTCTGGATTGAGAGGGGGTCTACTACAGTTCATACACTTGACTTCTTGCGGGGAGGTTCGCCTTCGACTTCAGTTGAGTTCTGGTGACACTCTGTGAATTATCAAGCACTAGGAGAGGAGGCCTCAGCATGATGACTGAGAGTAGGCCTACTAGACTCCACATGCTGAGATCTTGTAAGGAGGCTCACCTGGGGCCTACCAAGCTGAGGCCATAAAAAATTCTCAGCAGTAGGGGAGGTCTACAACACTTGCAGTGACCATTTCATGGGGAAGAACCCTTTATTGTTATGCTTTGCCCAAAAGCAAACCTCAAGAATCCCCTGAAATAGGGAGCGAACCTGAGTTCAATTATCAAAATCTGCTCGAGGCCCACAGTGTAGGAAAGACCCTGTTCAAAGAAGCGATGGACCCAGTGCCCAAACTGGACCCAGTGCGACCTATGGAGACACATCTGGCAGTAGTTTTCATACTACTAAGGGAATCAATCTCTAGAGAATGTCCTTGCTAAAACCTCAACCACAGTGCCTCGGCAGTGCACGCTGATTTCATACACAAACATTTTTTTCCCTTGAGGAAAAAAAAAAAAAAAAAACATTTCATAGTCGCAGCAGTGATCTCTTACTCAAAAGGGGAAGAGAAGGGCTTCTGAACCTTGAGCAATAAAGCAATACATATAGGAAGTGCAGGTGAAGAAATGGTGAGCTCGTCTCCAACCCGTCCACCAGATTCATATGCATTCTCAATCGCCGCCATCCCTCAGCAGCAGTAGGACCAAAACCACAAGCTCACAGGCACAGAAACACTACGCAAAGTGTGCATGGGGGGGTGGAGCATTTGCAGTGAGGGGGGCATGATGAGGCCCCTCGAGAGAACCACCCATAAACGCTGCGCATAATGAATTCATTCATAATATGCGTGACGACAAAATGCTTGTGCAAACAATATGATTGTGCAACTACTTTTCCAAAGCTCTTTCCAACGTCCTTCACGTCTACCACCTCAGAGGAAAACAGGTGGAGCGTTAAACCCTCTCTTCAAGGAAAAGAGACTGAGGGGTGGGCTTTGAAACTAGAGAGCGTGTGCTAGATCTGGTGGGAAAGAAGGGAGATAAGGGAGCACATTCTCCATTCCCTTCACCAAATCCATCTGTGATTCCCTCAAGTGCAGCCTCTGCCCAGCCTAGACAAAGGGCAGGGCTGGTTCTGTGGGGAACACTGGTGAAGGCTACCTCTTCAAATCAAGACCTTTGAGAGCAAAGCATACATAAATGCCCTTAAGAGCTGATTCTGTGCGCTCTGCTCTCAAGAAGACAACACACAAACTGTGTGTATCCATAATGTAGTACAGGGAGTGAAGAACACACAGCCTGAGATTTCTATGTTTGTCTTCACTTGTATCAGAAAATAAATAGTGATAATGGACAGACAACATGAAATAAGTGTTTCACCACACATGCTTTTGTGCTTCATAGTCTCTACGTCATCCTGTCCGTGACATCTCATTCATCCATTGGACTGATTACACATGTGATTTAGAACGTGGTCACACAGTAGGCATTCCTGAAATGTTGCAACTCAGCTCGAGTTCCTAAAGGGGAATCATACACTGCAAAAAAGGGTTTTCTAGCCTAGAAATTGTCTCGTTTTCAAAATATCAAAACAATTCTTAAATCAAGAAGGATTTTCTAGACAAGAAAAAAATATTGTCATGTTTTCAGCAAAAACAAGCCAAAATTAAGTGAGATTTTACTTGAAACAAGCAAAATAATCTGCCAGTGTGTTAAGAACAATAAAAATCTTGTTTTCTGTTTGAAATAAGAATATTTTTCTTACTCCACTGGCTCTCTGTAAGAGCGTGCTATTTCAGTCGAATTTCTACATTTTTCAACCAGTTCCACATGATGTATTATGCTTTGAAAACTGCTTGGTTTTCAAAAGACATTTAACTTGGGTTTATCTTAAATTGTTTTCGAGCTTGTTCTGAGCAAAAAGTTTTTTGTTTGTTTGTTTTTATTGTTTTGACTGTTTATACTGACAGTCAAGAGTTTGGCTATTGGCTCTGGATAAATTTTTAGGGGTTTCTTCACAACCTTTCATCAAAATGCCCATCTCTGAAATGACTTTCCTTTTAGACAGGCATCAACTCTCTCAGTTTTCATCTCCCTGTAATATAGAGACCATTTCTCTTCAGCGAATATTGATTGAATATTCTGTTTCCCATTACAACAATAAAATGGCAAACAAGTGTTGTTTCAAATTGACTTTAACAGTAACAAGAGATCTGTGTATCTTTTTGGCTTAAAGCACAAAATACCTATACTTCATCTTACAAAAACAGCCCTTCAAAGAAAAAGACCTTACCAGATATGCAAACATGCAGCCCTAACATATGGCCATGTGGCATTTGGGTAGGGAATTACACGGGTGAGAACACAAACAATCACGCTCTCATTGCTGTATGAAAACTGGGACTCTTTAGAAATAGTAGAAGCATAAAGGTTTTGGAGGAAACATTAGTGTTATCTCAGCTGAATGAGATGGATCCACCGAAGCATGGAGATTTTATTTTCCATTTACTCCCCCACAGAGCGTCAACAATGACCTGAAAATTTATGAAAAACATTTCAGCACACAATGACAACTAGCAACGGCCTCTAGAGGGGAAGCATATCATGATGAGCTGCGGTGCAGGAAATTGAGAAGAAAGACCGCTTATTTATCAACAGGCTATGGCTCTTTATCAACACAAAATGGAGAAATTCATACAAACCAGACAGAAGGTTGGACAGATGGGAACACAGATATAAAACTTCTGAGATGCTGTGGCAGTCTGAGGCACTCAAAAATAAAGCCATCATTTACAAGCCATCTCTACCACCACACCTGCTTGGCCGGGCACGGATATTTCCACACAAATACTTCGGGAAGGAAGACTCTAGCCTCTCATCCACACACACACACACACACACACACAAACGCTAAGCCCTGGCTGAATTTTCACTGCAAACACAAAGACTATTTCTGTTCATGTCAGCATTCCCTGGCATTTTCTTGCTTCACAGTTCAAATTCATCATAGCTGATGGTTCACCTTTGCCAGGACCAAGACAGTAAAGAAGAAACTAAAATATTTCAAAACGTACTGGAACAAAAGGGGATAAAAGAGGATTAAAAATACAAATGAGTAATATCTAAATATCTAAAATGTTTATTCTGGATGAGATCAAATGAAGGGCAACAACCCCAGTAGCCTTAAATATGTTTTCTTAAATTTTCCATAAGACATCACAACAATGTCTTGACCTGTGTGTATATTTGCCAAGAATAAAAAGACTGTAATCAGGAAATAAGTATGAATGCTTGCTTTAGACTTTCAAGCACACACATAAATGTGTTTCTTTTAATGGGCTTTGCTGTCTGATACAGACATTTGTTGAATTTAATAAATGACCCCAGACACCACACAACAAGCAAACCAGAAGTACCCCAAAACTGCAACTAACACCCAGCAAGAATCAGAAAGATAAGACTGTTCTACAAACCAAAGGATTTTAGTAACGCAATTTTAATTTCCTGAATATTCATTATTGCTATATTTAGCTAATTGTTACATTTTAGTGTCATAAGAACACCTGAAGTGTTTCCTGTGTCACCAATTTAAATTTCATATGCAAATCACCCTGCTAAAAGACAAAGGATGATAAACTTTCCCTTGGAAAATACAATTTCTCATTGTCTCACACCCCTCCTGAGGGTGTGATACCTTCATGCTTTAGAAGATCACTGTCTAAGAACACAGCAGAGATACTTCTTCAGGGAGAGATTCTTACTCTTGAAGAATTAGAAGTTAGTGAAGATGATGCTGAGCTAGTAGTCTTCAAAGGACCCCTAAGTTTTCACCAGACTGCAGCCTTGTCTTTTCACTCATCAAAGACCTTCTGCATCAAACCAGGGTTCTCTCGTCAACAAAACTTCAGCAGAGCTCAACTGCAGCCCTCAAAAAATTGCATCAGTGTTATCTGTAGCAAATTAGTTTAAAAGTAAAATGCATGTAAAAATGAAATTAATAATAATTAATTATAATTATTCACATCAGCCACAGGAAATATTAAAATCAACTAATCTATGTGAACATTTAACTCTAAAAACTTTCTCACAGCAATAATGCATTAGAGCATGTAGTAACATCAGAAATCGTATCAGTGACATTGATTTCCCCTTGTTGTTTTTGAGCAGAAGCCACGTGAATTGGTGCACTGCATTCATGTCAGGTGGCAAGATTACTTTTCACTTTGAAGAGACATGCTAGCCAAAAAGTTGACTAATAGTGATCAAGGATTGGATAGTTTCGAACTTGATGTGCCAGGAAAAATGATTGGAATTTTTTTTTATAAATTGTGCACACAATTAACTAAAACGTAGATATGATTACTATTCCGTTCCCTCGATTTGCTAAATGGTGCACACGATTTATTAATTCATTCCCTCATTTAAAAATAAAAACATTGTGTACTTGTTTAGTAAATCAAGGGAACAAATTAGAAAACTGTGTAGACAATTTGAAGGAAACCGAGCATCGAGTGATTTAGCCTACTTTATTTTATGCCTGTCATGTGCAGGGCTCTTTTCTACTGAGCATGCAAAAAAAAAAAAAAAAAATTGTGCATTTATTAACAATATTTATTAAAAACGTCCATGCAGTTACTATGTCATTCTCTCGATTTGCTAAATTGTGCACACGATTTACTAAATGGTTCCCTCGATTTATAAATGAATGAATAAGTAAATCATGTACAATATTTAGCCTACAAAATGTATTGCATGTAGTCACATCCATACATGTCTGTTTATCTAACTTTAGCTAACTTTAATTTAGCGCATTACCTGTATTTAAGTCGTTATTACTTAAACAAAACAACCCAGCTGTTGTTTGATTGATATTACTTTAAAAGCAAAATAAATTAAATAAAATATAAAATGTTGTTCTTTGATACATACTCACACATACAGTATATAAAGCAGAAAGTGAATGCAGCTATGGAAAATGAGTCGATTTATCACCTGAGCAAACCATCAACCGTCAGCTTATGTTAAACTCATTTTTTATTTAGAAGGTGTGATGTTTAAGATGAAGTTGTGAAGTTGCGTGCTGATTCTGACTCTCACGTGAAAAAGAGCAACATGGCTTGCTACAACTTTTGAGTGGTGACGTGTTTGGAGTGGATGTCCAAGAGGCAAGAGAGAGTGAAGGTTACGAAGTACTGAGGTCTTTTAACTTCTAGCAAGGTCTCACCTCCAGGGTGGCAGTGAGCCAATGGTACCTATAACTATTGCAAGGAAAGTTCACAACTTATCTTTCAGCATGGTATTTCGAGCATCTGCTTTTAAAGATTCTTAAAGTGCTTGTATGTTGCAGGTATCAACATACAACTTACAACTATCATTTAGGTCAACAAAAAATGAATTTGTAGACGTCAAAAGTTGAGGTTACGTTAAAGAGGGCACAAATCATGCTTATATTGAATCTTGCTTATATTCTCATCCTCTATTCACTTCATTTCACCAAGGATTCATTCGCAAACAAAGCACAGTTCAACACAGGTTTTTCAGAAAGATTGAAACGTCTAAAAGATGATGCTGTTCTGACTGCATTGGAACCGACATGAATGTTGCACCTCACAGTTGCGAGCAACTGTTTTTATTACGTGGTTACTATTTGTTTTGTTTTTTATTACATATTGTTTGATATGGGCTGAGTATTATGTGTTTTTTAGTTAAATCACAGCAGCATCCATTTGTCAAGGAAGTAGGCTGTCAAACACACCGGCCGTCAAACACACAGCGGTGGGTGATTACTTCTGAGTCTATAATCTGCTACACCTATTCAAGCAGAGTCTTCTGATGAATTAAAAGATGAGTTAAAACAGGACAGAACATAGCCTTTTATTTCTTCTTTTTGATGTAAACATTTTGATAATATTATGGACATCAGAGAACAGTATAAAATGAAAAAAAACCCAGTAATAATACATTCATTTTAGCAGTGAAATCCATGTTCATTCAGATATTTATTTTGTTTGTTTGGATTTTTTTTTCAATGAACTATACGATGTCATTTTCTAGGGGCAGTATGTGTTTGTTTCAAAGTGAGATTTAATGAGAGGGAGACACTCTCTGCATTTCATCAGGTCGTAAAGTCTGTCTAGTTACTGTGATAACCAGATGTCTTTTCTGTCCTTTTGGTTTATTTGCATTTGGTGGAGGTTTCCATAGACCCTCATGTTTGGCTTATTTGGTGATCAACCGATCTGTCACCAAGCCAGCAGAGGGAGCTCTTACCTCTGGGTGATCTGCGATCACTCCCTCTGCTGCTACTTCCTGTCAGAGGACTATAAATACTGCAGCAAGCCACTCAACTGCAGGTTGCATTGTTTCGCCTGTTGTATTGTAGTTATATCGTTCGTGGATTATTGTTTCTGGTTTTGACCCTGTCTGTATTCTGATTCTCTGATCGTTTGCCGCCTGACCTGACCTCCGCCTGTCTCTGGATTTTGTTATTGCCTCGCCTCCTATATATCTGTTAGCCCTGTTCGACGCCTGCCTGTTATGACCATGCCTTCGTTTAATAAAAGCCTGCACATGGATCCGCACGCCTCAGACCCTTCACACGTGACAGAATGCAACCTCACACCAGGATCCATGTGCAGGCTTTTATTAAACGAAGGCATGGTCATAACAGGCAGGCGTCGAACAGGGCTAACAGATATATAGGAGGCAAGACAATAGCAAAATCCAGAGACAGGCGGTGGTCAGGTCAGGCAGCAAACAATCACGGAATCAGAAGACAGGCAGGGTCAAAACCAGAGACAATAATCCACGGGCGATCTAACAACGAAACAGGCGAAACAATGCAACCTGCAGTTGAGTGGCTTGCTGCAGTATTTATAGTCCTCTGACAGGAAGTAGCAGCAGAGGGAGTGATCGCAGATCACCCAGAGGTAAGAGCTCCCTCTGCTGGCTTGGTGACACGATCAAAGAGAGTAAGGCTGATGGTACATAGGGCAACTTTTTTAGCCTTTTAACTTTTTTGAACAATGTTGCCTGAGCAATTTTCTATTGAGAATGGGTGACAAACTGCCAACTGACGGCAAAATTGCTCAAAAGTTACCAGTGTATTATCAGCCTAATTATAGGCTATAGTGTTAGGCTGTGAAGTATACAGCAGAGTACCAAAATCATTGGCATTGTTACAACCACTGGCAGTTAACTCATTCTTTAAATTACAGAATTTAACTCCTGATTTAATGTGGTTAAACTGGATTATGGGAGATAACTGTACTCATTTTTAATTCCAAAATGTGTGTGTATATATATATATATATATATATATATATATATATATATATATCTCACAAAATATGACTGCTCATGCTGTGATAAACCATCCACCAAAGGTGTTACCCTGCCTATTGCCCAAAATACATCCACAGTTTCGGAGAATGGATAGACAGAAAATGTCCTCTGACAATAAGTGAGACTTCATTTTAATTTGGGGTAATTCAAAATAACAAATTCTTTTAAAAGCCACTTGAAAGTTTCATGAAATACTACAGGCACTGGATGGAAATGAACATAAATTAGACATCTCAGACAGATGGTGCTTCTATTCTGCTCGAGAGAAGGAAAGATGTCACATTGTGGCGTTCCCACCCGCTGTCTCACAGTGCCAAACACCCCCCCACATTCATCTCTTCTAACTCTGGGCTCCGACCAACTGATTCATTTCGATCTAGGTGGTAATAGCACATAATGATTCCTTGATTTAAACACTGCCATTGTCAGACTGATTCCTGTAGCTCAGAGAATGGCAAGTTTACTAACTGTCAACAGTGAGAACAGATTTCATTGAGTCCGCTGCATTCAAATTGGTCTGGAGGGACAATATTAATTTATAGCAAAAGTTCATTGAACTGTGGGGATAGTAATAGTAAATGTACTATTAACTATGAACTGAATGAACAACATCAACGTTGACTTTGAAGAACAGGCAGAACCTTTGCAACAGCTTACAATTTAACATAAACCATTTGATCAAAATGACCTTTTGAGTACTTATGTGTTGCTATGTTGTATTTGCTGTTAAAATACATGCAAGTAATTAAAAAGTAATTACATTGTTGGCCTTGCCCCTACCAGTTTGCAAAATTACATCACAATAGTTCAATCGTTGGTTTCACTTTAATTATATCTACCAATACTTGAATGCTTTTTTTATGTTAATACGATAAAGCATAACTATTCAACTGACAAATTAATTTCTTTCTAAATGTCAAACCTCCATTTACAATAGCGTGGCATATATTTAGACCATTCTATTACAATAAAGCGTGACTGTCATTTTATTTGATCTGTTTAAAAGTCTAAATGCCAGATTTAACAAAATTTTAGCAGCTGACCAAACACGTTTAACCAATACTCATATCCCAACATGGATCCGTCCAGCTTTCTACCCTCCAGGAGGATTTGTTTGCTATCTGAACCATGAAAACCCAGGGAGAATAATTATCGGTTCATCCAACTGTATACAGTCCTGCTTACAACATACTCAAGTGCCAATGCAAGCGATATGGCTCAAATAATAGATCTACTGGAGTGCTGGCACAGAGATACAGTAGCTCCTTCAGGGTTTCTATCATTTGCTCAGATGAGTTGAAGTATCTTTGGTGCACTGACTTGACAACATAATTATCACAGTGACATTTCCAACCATGTCAGCCAATGTCATTTGGATGCTTGAAATTCATCAATCTAATGGGACGATGCACAGAATGTGTTTTTCACAATGCATATTTGATCAAAAAAGCTTTATAAAATAGCGCCTTCCCACTCTTAGTGAGTCAAAAGCAACAATAGATAGAAGAGAAAAAAGTGAGAACTAAGACTCAGAGGACTGACTGCAATGTTGATAAGTAATGTTTTAATTACTGCAACTCTTTTAGTGTAAATACAACAGAAGAGCCATTTGCCAAACCTAATATATGCCTATGTCAACACTGATTTCCATTAGAAAAATAAAATAATTAAAAAGAAAATTATAATATATTATCTCATTTTAAATAATTCAATTTAAAATCAACTGAGCAGAAACAAACTATAATAATCAAAGCAATTTGCTGTATTGAGTAGGGGAAATTAAACATTACAAATTATTAAACTTGTTAACTTATCAAAATTTACATCAACTGAAATTTTGTCAGCTTTCTTTATGATTATGATTGCGTTAGCAGAAAAGGCCGATCATTCAGTCACAATGACATAAATAATAAAGCGGTGAATTAAAACTTATCATTATCCATTTCAAGTATAATGTACATGATATACATGATGAAAAAATAGCCTCACCTATTACCATGTCAAACTGAAAGAGGTAGCATACTCAATATTTTTGCCAACACAATGCATTATATCTCAAATGTCTTAGAGAGGATTAAATTAATTAATTAATAAAAAATATATATGTATATATATTTAAAAAAAAAACTTGCATGCAAAAATTGTGACAGACAGATCATTTTATCACAAAAAGAACCTCCATGGTAATGTTGCAACATGTCACTCTACACTAACAGGGAAGATTAAGTCTTAACACTGATTTATACAAAGCCACTATCAAACTGTTATATTATACTCTTGTAGCTTAACTATTGTAAGAGAGATAGCAAATGGAAGTGCAAGAGGCCTGATTATTGAAACAGAACTAAGTTCAATCATCTCCCTCATCCTCTTATCTTCTATCCTTTCCGTGTCAATTCTCAGCTGATCTTGCAAATGGAAATGCATTGTGCCTACCGGGAGCCAAACATCTGAGCTTTTCACGAATCTCCAAGAGCATCTGCACGCTCTACTGAACTTAGAGAATAGGCAGAGAGCTTGTCAGTTGCAAAGGTCTTTTCTCGATGCTCCTCACAAAACGACCTCAACAGCAGGTAATTATGATGCTCCAGTGGAGAGCTAATGTAATGATCAACCCGATCCATTTCAGCTCTATTTTATCATTGCACCTCCACAGACACGGTTTCTAATTCCTATTATTATTCTTATCAAAGTTTTTCAAGGACAAAGAGGATGATGCCAGCACTGTTTACACTCAGGTGACTTATGATTAAAGCATTATGTATTTGGAACCTCAGCATTACAAATTGAGTTCGTCTTGGAATACATGGAAACATTAAAGTTGTGGAAAGATATTAATCCTAGATTTGAAAAAAAAGGGAAAAAAACTATCCAGGCAGGATTTCGAACACACTGGTGAACATTAAGATTTCATAATACTTTTCACATATACTGCACAACACAAAAACATTCCTTCACAAAGGAACTGAAATTTCATAAACATGGAAAAATTCCCAAATAAACCTAAAACAACTACATCATAATATTAGGATTCACATTATGGCTAACTATGGACAAGAATTCGATAACTACAGTTTGGGTACTTAATAACTCTGCATCCTTACCTTCTGACGAATCTCCTCCTCCATCTTGACTGGTGAGCCCAGTTCAGCAACCTGTTTGACGCCTTCACTGGCATAACCTCCATATTCCCACAAAATATAGTTCTTTGAATGGGAAGCTCCAATGAGGGCAGACCAGTGATTGGCTCTCCCTGTGAAGATACACAAGTTCCAGTTTCAAACGGGTCTCATAAGAAATTTACCTCAGTGCACTTTTTTGTGCAACAATCTTTTTACTTACCTTACTACACGTTTCGCCACAGTTGCAAAAAGAAATGTCCACTGAGTGGTGCTAAAACACAGGTTCAATACGTAAACCCTGTTATGTTTTATTATGTTGATGTAGGTACATATTGCAGTCTTTTATTACACATCAACAGAAATGTATCGCAACGTATTCAGGAAATATGCCCTACACCAAATCCCACCTAAACCTAACCAATAGTGTTAACACAAGCAAAATGAACATAAAGGGCATTTGTTGATGCAACCATGTAATTTCAACTTCCTTTTACATGGATTTGAACTGTTTTGTCAAACCATAGTTGCATGGGTTTCCATACTCTGTGAGCTACTGAACAAACCTAATTTCTATGAAAACCCATAGATATGTGTGATGCTAACATTCAAAAGTATTATTTTTTTAAATATCCCAGCATATTAATATTGTTTATTGTCATAATATGATATTCATCAAGTGATTGTTTAAAATTTTGCTTTATTAATCGAAACTCTGTAAACGTGTGGGAGAAGATATAAAAGGAGAAAACTGCACTGATATACTTATTTATACGTATTCCGTGTCTTGCTTTTTTCTGTAAACAAAACTGGGTTCTTATGAGACTTTATGAGAAGATCATGAACATAATCTTACCGGACTATGCCATGCACTGGAACACCACTCTGACATTTGTGCATGTGACAGTTTATAAAGTTGTAATTTTTCATATTCAGATTCATCACTTCATTTCAGAAGGTCTTTATTAACCTCCTGGAGCCATGGGAAGCTCTTTTTATTAGGGGCTTTACTTTGCTTTAAAAGCTGGACCACTGGAACTGCCATTAAAAAGGCTTAAAATAACTTTTTCTTTTTTAACATAACTTTAGAACTCTGTCTGTGTATGCATATCTTATTTTCCATAATAAGTATTCACTCCAAAAGTATCCTAACATGTACTTCTTTTTCACAAGGGGCTGCATTTATAAACGAAAGGGCTGTCTCAATTGCAAAATCCTTCCATTGTAGTGAAACATTCAAAAAGCCTCACAAGCACTGCAAATTGATGCTCACTAAGTTTCCTTAATTGAAAATCTGATGCAGATTTTTAATCATACAGTGGTGTGAAAAAGTGGTGTGAAAAATCATTGTCCTGCTGCAGGCTTCAGCTTGAGGTCATGAACTGGTGGCCAGACATTGTCCTTCAGGTTTTTTTTGGTAGACAGCAGAATTCATGGTTCCATTTATCACAACAAGTCTTGCAGGTCCTGAAGCAGCTAAAAGGCTCTTTCCTATGGTGGAGTCATGACCACTGACCTTAACTGAGGCAAGTGAGGCCTGCAGTTCTTTGTATTTTGTTGTGAGGTCTTTTGTGACCTCTTGAATGAGTCGTTGCTGCACTGTTCGTTTGGCTGGCCACCCTTGGTAAGGTTCACCGCTGTTCCATGTTTTTGCCATTTGTGGATAATGGCTCTCACTGTGGATCGCTGGAGTCCCAAAACAGTAGAAATGGCTTTATAACCTTTTCCAGACTGACAGATCTCAATTACTTTCCATTTGTTCCTGAATTTCTTTGGATCTCAACATGATGTCCCTATGCCAAGCATAATACAACTGACAAACTATAACGGTTTGGCTTAAAAATCTCCAAATGCGTTCTACTGAAGAAAAAAAAAAGTCACCTACATTGGGCCACTTCCATTGGGGTAAGCAGACAGACATCAACTTTTCATTTTGGGCTATCCCTTTAAAAAGGCATTAGGTATTGGGAAAAGAAAATGAGAAATAATTTGATGAATTAATTATAAAACAGGTACTGACACAAAATGATACGTGGAACAGATTGTATAGAACCTGGAACAAGCTGGAATAAAACTTGTGTTGCCTGCACAAAAAGTGCTATCAAGCAGATATTTATTTATTTCTTTATTTTTATTAAAACACTGTGCTACAATAATCATTAAAGTTGAACTACAAGCATGAAAAACAAAATCCTGCTTTTCAGCAAGAGAGGAAGCCTCCCTCCATTGTGCAGTAGCAGTGTGAAGCTTTAGTGGATCTTTGTGTCCTGTGTGCAACTATTCCATGATGCCTTCCACAAATGTCACATAAATGGTTTCCACCTCCCACAAAATGGGGTTCTACCGCAGGGGCCGGCCAAAAAACACTGAAATAGCTCTATCCAGGGCTTTTTTTGAGTGTGTGTCCTCGATTTGTCCCCTTAGCCCAGCCTTTAAATGGCAAGTTCAACCTTACCACAAACAAATTCTGCACTTCATAGGAATATTGTATTAGATTATGGAGCTACATTATTCACTAGAAATGACAGACAGTTCTTCTCAGAAGACTGAAAAGACTTTCACAAATGACACATCCTATCTATAAAAAAAGTTATGAAATTACTTCACTTCTCTTTCAACTTCATAATGTCCTGCTCTAATGATAAAGTCACCTTGTAGGAAAATCTCTACCCTGAGGTATTAAGTTCCAGAGATCCCAGTCTGGGCCTTTAAAGCCCTCAATCTAATTTCTACTCACCAATTTAAGCTATTCTACAGGCATGACAGAGTGTTCACACTGGCTCTGTGAAGAACTGCTTACCACATCCTCTCTGTGCCGCTAATCTGCTCAATCCGTCAGACCTGTATCAAATCTCACTGATGCACTCTGATGTTCCAATGCTTATTTTCACATGTCCTTGCCCTGCCATCTCTCTATTGCTCTCTCTCTCTATATATATATATGCTTCAAAAAATATGTTCATGTATTTCCCTGGAGGGAATGATCGTGAAATGAAGCTTTATGAATTTTATAAGTGTAACACACTCTCAATTGACAATTGATTTGTTTTTGGCAAAATGTATATAACATTTCTAAACATATATATTATATAATATATATATATATATATATATATATATATATATATATATATATATATATATATATATATATTCTTTCCAAGTTGGCAGTTAGATTAAGTGGTTATTTGCGTATTGTTTATTAGCTTGCATAGCACTAGCACACTCACTGTTTGCTAGCACTTAAATAAAGCACATATTTCTGTGATATTCTCATCCTGCAATCCTATCAAATGCTTAACCTAACTTAACAACTGACCATAAGAAGCAAATTAGGAGTTTATTGAGGCAAGAGTAGTTAATAGGTAATAGTAAGAATTAGTCCCCAAAGAAAAATGGGACCAATTAGTCCAAATTTACTACCAATTTGCCAAACCTTAAAATTGTTGGTGACATTTAAAATACCTGTTTCTTCTTCACTATCCACATGCATTCTAGTTACTCACTGCCATTCTTTTCAGGACAAACATGCCTTATTTCTATGCAAATTGTGCTCATGAGAAAGTTCTTTATTAACAAAGACAACATTGTACTACCACCATTACCTGAATCGCAACAATTAATTAGCGCTGCTATCAAAGCAAGGGTCATTTACGATCATCAGCACTGCTTTCCAAGGAAAAGTGTATCAAAATCCCTTACTCCATGTATTGAAAATAATTTTGCAAATAATCTATGCAAATAATTAAGCCATTAGCACTGCAGGCATGTTATTTTTATCATTAGTATTTTTTTTTTCCTCATATGAGAAACAAAGTAAAAAAATACGACTGACTGATGTGCTTCAATCATTTGAAAGTAGCATGGGAATAAATGATAATATGTGCTTTTGGCTATGATTAATTAATGTTGCTGTGTTTACGGAGTAATTTATGCAAATACATCAAACTGAGATGATAATGACTGCATATATTCCAGATGTCCACATCAGCATGCTTGCGTGTTTTCTTTTACACAACTGCTCTAGGATACATGTAATTATACTAGCACATGGATTTTTTTTGCACACTTGATAATCGTAAAAATTCCATGTGTTTATCTACTGTATGTGTGTGTGTCTGTTTACTCGTATGTCTTTCACTGTTTCCTGAGCCCATAAATTAGGGCACCACACTTTCTTTATCAGGTTCATCTAGCTCCCAGAGTACATTCTAATCAGAGTATTGATCTGAGCTGCAGAAGCTCAAGTGGAGAGTGACTCTAATCCCCAGGCTTAATTTACTCCCAATGAGACACTCTCAAGGTTATCCACACCAAACACAAAAGACAAGAAGAGAGGACAGGCACTAAAAGAAAATAATGAGGGAATTATTGCACAGATATTAAATATTTCACATCTAAAGTAATGTCTGTTGCAAGATGTACAACATTTGTGTAGTTATATAAGTAGATAGAGCCTAAAGTTTTATTTCATTTATTTATTTATTTTTTCTCTCTCTACTGCACAAATTAAAGTTGTCAGAATGTTACGTTGCTTTCAAGGGGCCAGCCATTGCTATACAGGATGTTCTCTTAGCACTTACTGGCAGTTACTAGGGTGTTCTGGGTAGTCTCTTACTGATCAGTATGCGAGTTCTCAGGTTTGAAACGTTCATATTCCATTAGAATTTAGCTAAAGCTTTAGAAAGTAAAAGCACCACTCTGCGATGTGGCTAAAAAAGATCACAGGTTTTGCACACTGGGCATGTCTAGTTCAAAGTGACAGCTGAAAAAGGTGGGTCTAACAGGCTTATTTGTGTATTTGAAAAAAAAAAAAAAAAAAAAAAAAAAACAACCACCAAAAAAACACATTTACTTCTATGTGTACATCCACAGAGAAACAATATGTTTGAATTTTTGGCCACTAAACGTTTTAGGACACTTCATCCAACAGCTTGCACTTTATGCCCCAGACCCCTTTCCAACAAACTTGGTCAATAGATAATTTATGTGTAAGTCACAAATAAAACATGGAAAAATGTAACATACTTAGTTGGGTAACCCCCATGATTTGTGGCATCATTTATGTTTTGCTCCAAACTTTAAATGGCTTACTTCTCACTGTGTCTGCACAATAAACTAGGATAGGTGAAACTATTTTAACATTGAAATGATTACACACTTCGCATGTCATTGAGGACATAGTGTCTTACTTGGGTAGTCTTTTGGGTGCAATTTCTCTGACCAGTTCCCGTAGAAGGTGACTCTGTATTTGGCAGTTCCACAAGCACAGCAGTCCAGCAGGGGTTTGTCTGTGGTTTCCCCATAAAGTGGCTCTAAAGGACAAGAGAGGGAGGCCGGATTATTACAAATATTCATATCCAAATTTATTTATCTATCTATCTATCTATCTATCTAAAATGGATTACTGTAATGATTAAGTCTGGGAAACAATCAGTGCTTAATAAGAAAAGGTATAAAAAGAGCCAAATTGGGGGGGGAAAGAGAGAAAATAACATCTCGTAGAAGTGCTGCTTGTAATGTGCCAAACCATCTAGCTGGGAGTTATAAAAGACTTACCTCTCTCACACATCCGCTTTGTAAGCGAGCCTTCATCCTGGAATGAGATGATCTTCCTCTGAACAATACTAGCTCTGCAAAGATGAAAGAGAAATGAGAGAATGAGAAAATGAAGGTAATCGAGAAGAGAAGAGAAGAGAAGAGAGAGAAGAAGAGAAGAGAAGAGAAGAGAGAAGAGAAGAGAAAGAGAAGAGAAGAGCAATCATGAACCCCCATGGAGTGATTGTAATCCCTAAAAAGGAAGCACAACCTAGATGAATGGCAGCATATCACTAAAGGGAGATGCACAAGCCAGCAGATCTGAAGCATTTATTTTTGTGTTTCTGCTGAAAAATAAAAAATAAAAAGGCAAAAGTTACATTCCTAACAATCTGTTCTGATATAGAAGTATAACATAAATGTGGGCCTGACATAAAACATGGGACGGTAACTGATGTTTAGTTTCCAGTCTCCATTTTATATTGCACATGTGCAGGTTTTCCCACTAGACATTTAATTAACCTGCAAGATTTGGTCAATTAGCTTCACTAGAAAGACCACTTTGATCAACCAGAATATTAACAGAATGGTGAACAGAATAGCTATTCTTGCCCAGAAACTAAATCATCACTAAACCATGCTGGTCAAATCAAGTCTTTTAAGCAGGGTAAACAGAGGATTTAACTTAAGGGGAAAAAAAAGAAATGCTGTAGATGAATCTGGTTGCACAGTCCAATAATAAAGAGGATGTAAACAAGAAAGAAAGACCCAGACTCTGGTTAGACAGCTGTAATTAAAATCGGATAAGTGATCATGGACATAGCTTAAGCTCTGGGATCCTAATGAGTTGGTGAAGCCTGTTTACATGGTGCCATCTCAGATACTTGTGGCAGCCATGGAGGTTTTTATACAGCCTGGAAAAATCTAAGAGTAAACAAAAAGTCCTTCCTCTTCACACACTGAAGCTCTCATCTGAGAAACAGGCCAGGCATTATTGTACTGAGAGCTGGTGCCAGTCCAGGTGGTCCTCATCCAAATGACAAGGAATATTTATGAACCGGTACTTTTCACTCACTGGACTGGTCATTATCCACTGAGAGATGAAAGTTGCTGACTGGTGGAGAAAAAAGTGTGAAAGACAAATACTGTCAAAAAAGACTATGGCTGAGATGTTAAAAATTATTTGCACTTCTGTACTCACTCCCTGTAACCATACATACATACAGGGGCCACATATCAGAGATAGCCATTCGAGTTAGTGACTACATTTTCATAATTTTTAGACTCAGTGTTCAGGTTTGACTAATCATAATGCAAAAACTAACACTTCAAATAAACATTTGTGACCAATGCTGTCAATAGGAGTCACACAGAGCTAAATATAGTTACTAGTTAATGTTTTGTTGTCAAATTATTCCTTAAAAGAGCTTCAAAATGTATTATTGGTGGAAAACTGACCAAAAAATGAGTGAACTACACTGGGAGTTAAAGTTTCCCGAGCTTTTATTTTATTTCTTTTATTGTTAGATTATGATCTATGTATGGCCTATGTATTACTGTACCGTATTAAGGCTTACTGTACTTCCGTCTTTGCTACTGTTTGGACACTCTTGCTTACCACTTGCACTTTGCTCTCTATTATGTACTTGTTCTACTTTTTCTAAGATTTTAACTTCTGTAGATCAGCACAGCATTCAAACAACACATTTTTGGCAGAAACACTATAACTAAAAACTTTTGGGACTGGAATACTACGACCAGCTTACATTCCAGAGAAGGAAAAACACAGCTGCCTAGAGAGAAAGAGAGAGACCCTGTGACGTAATGTCAACTCTTTAAAATGCAACACAAAGGGCAAACTGAAATGTTCTAAAGTGTGCTTAAATCTCTATAGTCATGGCGGACATGATGGCGGAGTCCAATCATAAAAACAGAATTTATTCTATAGCATGAAATGCCACAGAATTTGTCTTTTTTGAATGAATGAATAAAAAAAGATCTGCCGTTTGAATCAAATCATTATATGAACTACTCTATAAATATTAAAATGCAAAAGACTTTTTAAATATGAATCCTGCATGTTCCATTTATCTCTATATCTATGAATGGTTTTCTTTATTACACAAGTACTGAAGCGCACGTGAACTGTGTAATTTTTGGCCCCTGCATCTCACTACATGACAACATAAACAAAGGAACTTGTTTTGTTTTTCAGGTAGTTTTTTGAGCACATAAGTCACAACTTTAAACCACGACTGACAACTTTGTAGTGTTCCAGGCAAGGCATGGCAAATTACCCGAGCACAAGGAATTGTGGTAGCTAGATGTAAACAAACCAGCGTGGCAGACCGTATGAGGCTTATGCTTATTTACAATCATTTTTATTGCCAAAGGTGCTTTCCTTGCTTATTTGAGGGAAACGGAGGAGTAAAAATGGCACATAAGGAAAGAAGCTGTTCTTTTTTTTTTTTTTTTTTTGTGTACCACTTGCATAAACACTAAATCCGAAGGGGTTGCCATTGCTGTGTCATGGACTTTGTGATGTCAGAACTCAGAACTGGGAGTACATGTTTAGGACGAGTTCACAGGTGGTAAGTCACGGGTTTGACTGTTGTACCAGTGCACTTTAACGGGTAGAAGGTTGGAAAAACACAGATTACGGGTTGCCTGGAATGCAGCATTAATCTCCAGAGATGCTGTGAGTCACTTCATAAAAATTTTAACATTTCATTTGAGAAAACTAGCATCATATGAGCCTGCTGAGGCGATTGCTCCTGCAGAGGTGATTGCTCCTGTCTGCTGAGATGTTTGTTTGTTTGTTTGTAGCTCCATGTAGCTTCGCTCTTCAATTTATCGCCCTCTGTTCTTTAGCGATCAAATATAATTTTATTATCTACATACCGCTGATACAATCTATCAAACTAATCAAACAAATTCAACTGCTGTTCGTTCGATCGCTTTAATCTAAAACTGTGCAGTGCATCGTCACTTGCACTGCTTGCCACATGTATAGTTTATCTGTCAGCGACCAGGGATTCATATGTGATAAATGCAGGAAAATAGCAAGGCTGACAGAGAAGGTTTTAGAATTAGAAACACGCGCGTCAAACTTTAATTGAGGACAGAAAGAATTTGAGGGCTGTAGATACTGCTTTGGATGCGACTAGTACAGTGAATCATGTACATTGTTTTTTTTCCGGCTTCAGAGCCCCTGCAGCAGGGCAACTGGGTGACCGTGAGGCGCACTAGTCGCGGGACAAAACACCGCTCTTCTGTTCCAATTGGAACATCAAACAGGTTCTTCCCACTCAGTGATGCACCCACTTAAAAACCAGAAGAAAGTACACTAGTAATCTGTGATTCTATCATATGGAACATGAAAATAGAGACTCCACCATAGTCCAATGCTTATCGAGAGCCAGAGCATCTGACATTTTGTCAAATTTAAAAGTGCTGGCTAATGCTAAACGTAAATTCTGTAAGATTGCTATTCACGTCGGCGCTAATGATGTTCGCCAGTCGGAGATCACTAAGAGTAATATTAAAGAGGTGTGTGAATTTGCAAATACAATGTCGGACAATGTAATATGCTCTGGTCCCCTCCCTGCTTACCGGGGTGATGAGATTTACAGCAGACTGCTGGGTCTCAATGGCTGGATGTCTAAGTGTTGCCCGCAGAACAACATAGGTTTTATAGACAATTGGATGCGTTTCAGGGGCAGACCTGTTGAAAAGAGATGGTCTTCATCCCTCCTGGGGTGGTGCCGCTCTTCTATCTAGAAATATGGCATATAGTCTTAGAGCTCCAATTTGACCGACTAGTGCCCAGGTCTGGAAGCAGGCAGACTGGCTAAACCGACCGTCTGCTAGCTGCCTCATGTCACAGGAGGCAGTTAATTCTCAGCACATAGAGACTCTTTCACCTAGATATCACACTATAGAGACTGTATCTGTTCCCCGAATTAGAATACACAAAGAATGTCCAAATCAAATTTAAAGCAACAATTCAATTAATGTTCAACAAATAAAAACTATTTATAATGCAAAAAGCAAATGATAAAACTTGGCTTGCTGAATATTAGATCCCTTTCCACAAAAAGGGGGAGGTGTTGCTACAATTTATAACAATATTCTTAGTACTTCTCAGAGGGCAGTCTTTAAGTATAACTCATTTAAAGTTTTGGTGCTGCATATAACATTATCTATAGAATCATGTGCTAGTGAGAAATCCCATGTCATGTTTGTACTGGTTACTGTATACAGGCCACCAGGGCACAGCACAGATTTCATTAAAGAATTTGATGATTTTCTAACTGAGTTAGTACTGACTGCAGATAAAGTCTTAATTGTTGGTGATTTTAATATCCATGTTGATAATGAAAAAAGATGCATTAGGATTAGCTTTCTTAGACATTCTGAACTCTGTTGGGGTTAGACAACACGTCTCAGGACCTATTCATTGTCCAAATCATACTCTAGATCTAATACTGTCACATGGAATGGTTGTTAATATGGTTGAAATTCAGCAGCAAAGTCATGATATTTCAGATAACTATCTAGTCTTTTGTGAACTCTGTATAGCTAAACCTGTAAATTCTGCACATTATTACAAGTATGGTAGAACCATCGCTTCCACCACAAAAGAATGCTTCCAAAGTAATCTTCCTGACTTCCTGATCTCAATTCCTTAGCACATCCGATACAACACAAAAATTTGATAATATAACAGAAACTATGAACTCTCTTTTTCTAGCACTTTAGATACAGTTGCTCCTTTACACTTAAGAAAGATGAAAGAAAACAATCTGACTCCATGGTATAATGAAAACACTTGCACCCTAAAGAGAGCAGCCCGGAAAATGGAGCGCAGGTGGAGAAAAACAAAATTAGAAGTATTTCGTATTGCCTGGCGGGAGAGTATCCTGTCATATAGAAAAGCATTAAAAACTGCTAGATCTGATTATTTTTCATTTGTTTTAGAAGAAAACAAACACAACCCCTGGTATTTATTCAATACAGTGACTAAATTAACAAAAAATTTAAATGTCAACAGGTGCCAACATTCCCCAGGAGTACAGCAGTAATGACTCCATGAATTACTTTACTTCTAAGATTGATAATATCAGGAATAAAATTGTAACTATGCAGCTATCAGCTACAGTTTCACATCAAACTTGTTAAATCATCTAAGCCAGCAACATGTATGTTAGACCGTATTCCATCTAAACTATTAAAAGGTCTGCTTCCAGAAGTCATTAGGATATGTTCCCAGAACCTTCAAACTGGCTGTAGTTAAGCCTATCATTAAGAAACCACATCTTGACCCCAAAGACTTAAATTACAGACCAATCTCTAATCTCCCTTTTCTGCCAAAGATATTAGAAAAGGTAGTATCCTCACAACTATATTCATTCTTAGAGAAAAATGGTATCTGCGAGGATTTCCAATCAGGATTTAGACCGTACCATAGTACTGAGACTCTCATTAGTTACTACTGACCTGCTTCTATCATCTGATCATGGTTGTATATTGTTATTGGTGCTATTAGCACAGTTTTCACAGTATCTTAGCACAGTTTTCGATACTATTGATCACAAAATTCTCTTGAAGAGACTAGAAAACTATGTTGGCATTAGTGGAAGCGCCTTACCATGGTTCAATTCATATCTGACCATCAATTTGTAGCAGTATATGAGGAGATATCATATTGCTCACAAGTGAAATATGGAGTTCCCCAAGGCTCAGTGCTAGGACCGTTACTTTTCAACCTATACATGTTACCTCTGGGAGATATTATCAGGAGACATGATGTTAGCTTTCACTGCTATGCTGATGATATTCAGCTATACATTTCAGCACAGTGCACTGCACTGGCTCCCTATCGAACATCGGAACGATTTTACAATCTTATTAATTACCTTTAAAGCCCTGAAAGGTTTAGCTCCTTAATACTTGAACGCATCACATTATAGTCCTGCACGTCTGCTGCGTTCTCAAAACTCTGGCCATTTTATAATACCTAGAATATCAAAATCGACTGCGGGTGGCAGATCCTTTTCCTATCTAGCACCCAAACTCTGGAACAATCTCCCTAACTAGATTGAATCTGAAACTGAATCTAGATTAAAGACACATCTTTTTAACCTAGCCTACACATAACACTCTAATACACTTTTATTATTCAAATCCGTTAAAGGATTTTTAGGCTGCATTAATTAAATCAGCTGGAACTGGGAGTGCTCCTCATAAAACACCATGTTCTTGTGACATTGTAAAAAGAATGGCATCTATGCTAATATTAATATTATACAATAATAATATTATTGTTTTTTTTTTTTGTTATTCTGTTTCTCAGTTTGTACCCAGACTAGATGGTGGACCAGCACCCAGAGACCAGAACACCTAGTTGCGCACTGTGGACAGATCACCAGATCCTGATGCACACACACACTCATTTACACTATCTGACACAGCTGCATGTAAAATTGAACTAGAGGTTAAGTGCTGGGCGTCCAGCCAGAGGAGAACTGGCCCCAACTGAATCTAGTTTCTCCCAAGGATTTTTTTTCTCCATTCTGTATGGATGGGGTTTTGGTTCCTTGCCGCTGTTGCCTCTGGCTTGCTTTGCTGGGGACACTTAACTTCTAGAGATTATCGTCGAATTGATTACAGAGACCATCTCTGCATTTAATAACAAATTTTTAATAAAACAAATTTAATAACAAATCTCGTCATTATACAGTACATCCCTATCATTGTTTTCTTCTACTTTATACTGTCCAGTGCTTTGATACAACCTGTGTTGTTAAAAGCACTATATAAATAAAAATGATTGAAAATGATTGATTGAACTTCACAGAAACCTGTCAAAATTTGTAGAGTATAATGTATGCCTTTAAATATTCCATTCACTGTCAAATTGAACCACATTAACCATTTATTTGTAGAGAAAATACAATTATTATTTTTACGGAATATTTACATATTTATTTTTCTACTATTTATTAAAAGTTAACTACTGTTTGTTTTCCAAAAAAAATCCAAGGGGTTTAATTATCATTTGATAAAAAAAAAATGTTTCATGTCTCAATTTGATTATCAGAAAAATAAATAAATAAATAAAACACATACACATTTCTAGGGCCCTAATGTTAAAAATGTTGAAATTGAGAGTTTTGGATTTTTTAAATAAATGTTTTTGTTATAACACAGAGTAAAGTAGCAAAAAAGGTACCATTGAGTTCCAGTACCGTTTTTAGGTAAAATTGTGAAAGGTCACCAACCCAACACACAGCAGATCATTATCACTGACCCCATCAGCATATAGCCAGCGAGTCCTAACAGGTGTTTAAGATCGAGCAGACAGCGGCATTAAGCTCAGAGCACAGCAGAGCCTAAGACTCTGATAGTGGCTGACTCTATTATCAGAAACATCAGTAGCAGGACAACCACATGCCACTTTCCTCAAGAAACCATCTCTGATGTGAACAAGCAACTTCAGAACATTCTAATGAAGCACAAGACTGCAAATCGAATCATCATCCATGTAGGAATAAATGATATTGGGATAGAGCAGTTGGAACTCCTTGAAGGATTTCAACGAACTCTTTCGTTCAAAGTTTGTTCATCAGTAGACCACTTCCAGCAAGAGGAACTAACATATTTTCACTCTTGTTTGGGATGAACACATGGCTACAAAGAACCTGCAGCATGAAAGGGGTCAATTTCATTGACAACTTCAATCTTTTCTGAGGCCATAGAAAACTGTTTAAGCTGGATGGTCTCCACCCAAACAAACCTGGTGCAAGAGTGCTAAAGGACAATATCCACTTTTCCATCCATCATCCTTCAGCAGCATGTGCCAATTCACTCAACCTGAATGGCAAACAGACACCTGGACAGAGTATGAGTGACCACTGGACATATTAGCTCTCGAGTCATCATGTGGTTGACACATCCCACAAGGACACAGATAAGACCTAGCAGCCACAACAAGCACTGATCATGGACATCACAGCTGAGCCTTGCCCAAAGAGCTCATCACAGACAGACTGTGTGATATCACAACAGCTCCAAGACTCAGCACCCAAAGATGAAAAACAGCCAGGAAAGCCAGGAACAACATACTACAGCCACTGGAAACTCCAGACCCAGAGCCCATCTCCCCAGACACATTATCCCTCTCTTCAGCATCTCCACTTCTAAGCTTCTCACAAAAAATGGAGAAACTAGTGTATGCAGGGACCAAACACTCTTTCGCTGCAAGCCCCCCAGATACCAACTAAAAAACGGTGGGCTCCACAACCCAACTCGCCCTCCTCCTCCAGTGAGAGCTCTGATGCCACAGTGCCAGGGCCCAAACCCTCCTTTATGTGATGTGGGTGAATGAAAAACAATTGATAGCAGTTCTCAGTGATGTGTGTCAATCCCCTGCTATTATAGCAACAACATTAAAAAATGTTTACAGATAAAGCGGGAACCCAGTGTGCCTGCAGCTTTATCCATTTCTGTTTTGTGTTAGAAAGTCTCAAGTCATTTAAAGATGTCTATCAATGTAAGGAAGTGGAATTTGGTCAATACTTGTCTTTTAAATATTTAGGGATTGTGCTCAAAGGTGCGCAGAACATTTAAAATAATTATTTACAGACCTCCAAAACAAGCTCACAGAACTGCTATTAATAATTTACTCAGAGTTCGATCATTTTGATATTGCAGGGGATTGCAATATTCATACAGATCATGTAGAAATCAAAATTACTAGGAAGAAATTATAAGTGTTCTGAACACTTTTACCTGATTGAGCATGTGCATGAACCCAGATGTAGAGGTCTAAACATTGTCTGTATTGTTATTAAGGATGTCTCTGTCAGAAAAAGATACATTAACAAAAACACCAGTGTGCCATTTATGGAGGCAATATCTTTGACACCAAGCACTTGATTCCTTTAACTTAAAGGTTAAGAATGTAATTGATGAAATTGCTCCAGTGAAATTCTGAAAGAAAAATAGCAGACAGAAATCACCATGGAGAAAATCAACAGTAGTTCAGAGTATGAAAAGACAGTTGTTGGAAGACAAAGCTTGAAATAAGTCTTAAGTGGATGTGCATGACATGCAGAGTCCCACAAGGCTCAATTCTTGCACTGCTCCTATTTAACCTGTATACGATCCCAGATAATGTAAGTCAGATAATGAGAAAAAACAAAATGGCCTATCACAGCTATGCTGATGATACCCAGATTTAACTAGTCTTATCTCCAAACTATAGCCACTTTGACTCCCTCTGCCAATGCATTGATGAAATTAACTGCTGGATGTGCCAGAATTTTATTCAGGTAAACAAGGAGAAAACCGAAATCATTGCTTTTGAAAACAAAGATGAAGTTCTCAAGGTGAATGCGTACCTTGTCTCTAGGGGGTCAAACAACTGAAAATCATGTCAAGAATCTTGGTGTGATTCTGGAGACAGACGTTAGGTTCAATAGTCATGCCAAAGCAGTAAGTAAATCAGCAAGCTATTATCTCAAAACGTTGCAAGAATTAGATGTTTTGTTTCCAATCAAGACGTGAAGAAACTTGTTCATGCCTTTATTACCAGCAGGGTGGATTACTGTAACAGTCTCCTCACCAGTCTTCCTAAGAAAACCATTAGACAGCTGCAGCTCATCCAGAATGTCACTGAGGATTGATTTTTAAAGTACTTTTATTCATTTATAACTCACTCAATGGCATAGGACCTAAACACATTGCAGATATGCTCACTGAATATAACCTAACAGAGCACTCAGGTCATTAGGATCGAGTCACTTAGAAATTTGATAAAACATAAAATTTTAATCTGTTTGGCTGTGCATTTGTTAAATGATCACTGCGCTACGTCCAAACTGACTGCACTGTATTTCAAGTGTATAATTCTACATTTTATTAAATATTTTTTAAATTCCTTGTTTTTTACTGTTGTAATGTTATTTTAATGACGATTTTACTTCCTTTTATGTAAAGCACTTTGAATTACCACTAAGTATGAAATGTGCTATATAACTTGCCATGCCTGGCCTAATATAAAGTTACACTTTATTGTTATTCTCTAGCAGTTCCCCAAGCATTCACTTAAGACATAACAGAGATAGGCACTGGCATAAGTATCTTTTATCTGGGTGCTTCAGATGTTAGTCAGTGCAAAAAGCAAGCAGAGAAAAAAAACATTCTACAACGTACAAATAAAGATAATTTGGAATGTTTGATTAATAGTTAGCAAATTTTTTTGAAAATCTGAAATTCAATCAGAACTATAGCTCAAGATTTACCAACTCATCTTGCCAGCTCAAGTCACATTTTTTAGACATCATTTATTCCTTTGGATCATCTTTTTTTGTCACAGTTTTTCAGATGCAACACCTTATAAAATGTGAAAAGTAATCATCCGTTTGAAGGAGTTGGTTGAATGAATTTCTAAATGACTCACTCACCAACACTAGCTGCCACCTGCTGGTTTTAAAAATTTCAAATTTAAAAAAAAAAATAAATAAATCTTCTCATTATTTAAGTTCAGTCAAAATATTTCTTTCTAAAGCTTATTTATGTAATGTCTATTTAATGTTTTACCCATCTAACACAATAAGTTTTTTTTAAACAATCTTTTGAGAGGCATATTCTCAACTAAAATTGATGTGTGATTAATCAGAACTAGATTCAGATTACTCATGATCTAAAGTAATATTACAGATTACTTTAATTATCAACACGCCCAAAGTCAAAATTAAAGGCAGGTGTGACTAGAGTTAGTGATCAATTCTGCAGGACAGAGCCCCCCGAGACCGAAGCTGCCAGTCTACATGAGACAATGTGTTTTCGCTGCTATTGAGTGATGCAATGCAACACGACAAAACTAGATCACTTCCATTGCAGTTAACAAAGCTGAGATATAGTGTTTGCGTGCAAATGTGTATATCCACAGCATGAAATACCATTTCAAATGGAACAACAGAGGGCTCAAGCAGGAGATGTCTTGGATTCTAAAGTTTATCTAATGCAAATTATAGTGCATTCTGTACAGAATACAATGCATTCATAAAGTATTCAGATCACATAATTCATTTTTTTTTGTAGTAAACAAGTTCATTATATTTTTTATACCATATTGCCTGTTTTTTGCTCTATTTTGACAACAAAAATAATTCCAAACACAGCCACAACACTGTTTTCCATCTCTGAGGAAAAAGACAGTGTTTTGTTCCGGAATGAATCAACTATTTAAATGATTCGGTTCACTCCCAGGTTAAATGCATTCATGTTCTGCACCAAACAATGGGTCAAAATGCCACTGATTTCACTTGCTTGGAACAGCCCAATGTCTTATTATTCTAATTCAGTGAATAAATTTAAGACTTAGACTGAAAAGATGTGCACACTTTTAGAAAAAATGGCTTTATAAAAGGTACAAATGCTCTCTTAAAATGTAAGTCAATTTAAAGTAACTGAAAAAATGCATTATTCTCAATGTGAACTGAGAACCACATTGAAATATGAAAAATATCAAAAACTTTAGGAGCTGTTCTTAAGCAAGAAGTATACCAAGTATACCAAGGGGCATACTACAGAATGTTTCTTATCTTTGGATTTAACTCAAGATATGATATGTTAAGTTAGGATTTTTCAGCATTTTTACACAAACAAATCTTAACTTGATATGGGATTCTTATCCTATCTTGCAAAATCATTTCTTATTTCTAGTTTGAAGATCTTAAATTGCACCAAGTTCGACAATCCACACTCAGGTCTGTATCCAAGTGACAGCCATGGTGCCAGGATACACAAATCTTAGAAGCTACAAAGCTATGAAAAAATAAATAAATAAATAAAAATCCATGTATTCAAAGGGTTCTCAAGAGCATAGAAGCCTCTATATTTCTTAAATGGAGAAAGTTTGGAAAACCAGTACTCTTCTTTGACCTGGTAACCGCATAAAACATGGTCCCTCTAGTCGAGCTCCAGATATGGTGTTGAGATTGAAAGTACTTTCAGAAGTTCAGCTGTCACTACAACACTCAACCAGGCTTTATGGTGGCTCAAAGTATAAATAAAAAATCTGTAACATCATTTGGTTTGACAAATGACTCTAAGCACACAGCCAAGACAACAGTGATAACTGTTAAAAGGCTCATGGACTGTGAAATTCCCTGAGTGACCCAGCTAGAGAACATCTCTGGAGAGGAGAAAAGGGCTGTCCACCAATTGTCCCCATGAAACCTAACAGAGCTTGGGAGGATCTGCTAGAGAGAAAAGTAGAAAGTCTCCAACTCCAGGTGTGCAAACTTGTCTCATAATACCCAAAAAGGCTATAAATGCCAAATGTGCCGAGTATGAATAATGTTTCATTCCTTTCATATACATCATTTATGATATTATAATATTTAACATAAGTCTACAAATGTGAAACAATAAAGGAGTCTAAAAGCTTTCTGAACACACTGTACACAACCTCAAAGCTAACAGACATGAACAAGAAACTCCAAAACTCCTATTTAATTTCATGCCATTTTTAAAGAGATAATGAAAGGAAGAGGGAAAACAGAGGCATTGTTTTTTGAGTTTTTCCCGGTCGGGTGATGTTATTTCAGTTGTCTAATTGAATTGATTCATGCTACGGTTGGCCATGACCCCAGTTACTCCTCCTTCACCCACATTATCTTTGATGATGTGAGGAGCAAACTGACAGCCTTTCTATTTACTGCTTCGTTCTTTTTATCTGTTTATTTTTGATAGCTTTTGAGGCAGACAGCAGCGAGTTGAGGCACTTATCTCACTCTAGCTTCCCCTCTTCCACAGGCAGCATTCAACCCACTGATTCACACACTATTCACCATCAGGAATGTTCACTCTAAAGGATGGTGTGTGACACACACGGGTCAACGGACCATACGTGCAATGAAAGGGACACAGAAAGACTCTAAAACACTCAAATCTACCCACACCCCCTTTTATGTTAAGGTACTGATGGTACTACTCTAATTGTCCATGCTCTAATTCAATCTCACCCCAATTTCACATATCTGAAGAAGAGCGGCTTTGGCAGAAAGCCTCCTCACTTTCCAGGGCCGGCCAGGCAATCAGCCGCGGTAATGGTTATTTAACATCCAATTTAAATTCTATCAATGAGATGTTATTAAGGGCAGACTCACTTTCCTGCTTTTACACAGCTGATGCTAATCGCCTCTCTTCCAATGTGTGTGCGAGAGAGAGATCTTCTCAGGCCAGTGCTCAAGGCTACATAATGCAAATTCAAGGGCCTGCACCAACCCAGAAAACCACCGCCAGTGAGATTTGTGCCACTGAAAAACAGTATGCAGGTTACGTATATATATATATATAAACACTGGGAACCTGAAAAAAAAAACGATGGCATAGGCTATAATTATACTATAATTATTTAACCTTGTGGCCATTAAACTAGATTATTCGTCTTGGCTTTTAGCAAAATTGCTTGTAGCACAAGGTCTTTAATGAGCCTCCACCTGCCTACAAACCATCTATATTTTATTCAGTGAAATGCTTTTTTCTCCTTTCTTTCTCTTCACACATCTTTATGGGAAAAATCAGCTTTTGAGGACAGCACAAACAGAAATTGCTTTTATTTATGTTGTTTGTGCACCAGTCCAAGTAAGGGCATTAGCTGATTTTACAGACTCTCCACAGTCATCTTTTTATTGTAAGTAGTACCCATAGGAAAGAGAAATCGCAAATGAAATTTGTTTCTCAAAGCCTGCAACTGATATCAAATGGAAAGCAAATAAAGACATTTGCTGACGTGTTTTAAGATAGATGTGTTCTTTTTAAATGGATTCCAAAATCTAAAGCTTTCTTTATTTTCCTTATTTTACTTAATAACACTTTATTTTGTGCTGATGTTTGCAGTTACAAAATCAGAGACCATCCCTTTGAAATCTGATTATGGGACACACAAGATACATGCTACTTGCAAATTGAAATGGTGACCTCGAGTCGCACTATGATCATTATATCAGGCATATTTTATTTTTTTATTTTTTATTAACTGAATGAGTTCTTGCAATCTGTGCCAAGTTTGCTTAAATATGGTGGTCTGGGGTGCAGTTTATGTAATCACTGGTGTGGTTTGCAGCTAATATCATGGAAGTAAGCTTTTGAAAGTAAGTTTTTGCATTGTTCTTTATAGATCTATTTTGTGTTGTGAATGTCCCAATATGTGGAAAGACATAAATATCGTAATCATAATATCAATAAATCAATCAATATACTCCTGAATTGAACTATATCATTTCATTGTTTGGAGTATCGACAGGTATTGTATTGACGGGTATGAGAATCAATATCATATTGTATAATACCTGGTACTCTCTGTGATATGGGCACCAAATATCACCATTAAACATGAAAACCAGTATTTTTGTGTGTGTGTGTGTGTGTGAGTGCTTTTACGCTCCTAAAAAGTGAGGCTGATACGCTGTAAGCAGAGGGATAAATGTATACTTCATTTCTGCTTGCCTCCAGCAGAAATTAAGTCCTGAATGCAGTGCATTTGATAGACGCAAATGCTTATATGATGATGCTTTGAAAACAAAACCAAAGGGGAAGCAATCAAACTCTGGTTCAGACCAAGCAAAAGTGTGTGAAAGCACCCTTAATATCATAAAACAACATTTTGAGCCCATTATTCTTCTGCAGTATGCCACATTTTACTAATGTGCCATATTGCAAAAATAAATGAAAAATATGGTTTCACGTGATTTTATGAATCACTAATCACGTAAGCACCATTACTGATGAATTCAGTGCTCAAAGATCTATATATCTCAAAGATTTATGTTGATTGGTGTCATTGTTTTTGCTCATTTCATACAGCTTAGCAATCGTTAGACACGAATATTTGTCCACAGCTGTGAATCAAGCATTCCAGAGAGGCAAATGTCATAAAGAGGTGACATTTTACCCAGCGGCACTGCAAGTTCACTTGTCTCTCCTTTTGGATCACGTTTTTAATCATGAGATCTCAGCTACATGGGAAGTCTGGAGGGCATGAAGAAACAATCTGACAGACCACAGAAAGTTTCTCGCTCTTTTTAAATTTTTGCTTTTACTTGCAAGACTGTTTGGAGTAAATAGGAGAAAGAAAAAGTTTTGATTTCATAGAGCATTTCTGCTCTCAGCATCCCCTCTAGAATTCACTCACGGCAAAGCTCTGAGTTCAGCAACCTCGCCATGGATCTCTACTCATTACCCACTCTCCACCTCTTCTGCCCTGCTCCCCACCTCTCCATCTCCTGTCTGCCTCAAGCGCGCCCTCTCCATCGCTCATGCTGGTTTGATGCTTCCATGTCTTACATTTTTTGATATTGCACTTTTTCATGTCCTCTGCACTCCGCCTGTCTTTTCTCATACTGCATTTTTTATTTGCCAACCACTGAAACACACACACACACACACACACTTTTTTCTTTTCATAGTTCATGTCCAGAGGAAGAACTTTGAGCTGAAACTTAGTCTCGAGCTCCTCCATTACAAACAACAAGCTATAAATTGTTATGAGAAAACTTATTTTTAGAAAAGCATTCCATCTGAAAAACAAGTGAATCATGGAACAGTCATAATCTCTCCATGTTCTGTCAACTTCCTGCCTACATACCTGTACCCTGTCATTAACGTCCAAAGATGATCTGCACTGTCTAATTTTGTATAGACTGACTAAGAGTGTCTACGCAGTCTAAGACTGATTATAAAACCAATCCTATTGACTCAGAGTTAATAAAAAGAAGATACAAGTATGTTAAAATATTATGTTATGAAATAAAAGAAAAGGTTGAATAAAAATATCTTTTGACATATAGGTTTCCACCAAAGATAAACACTTCCTTCTCAGTATTCTATGTGTCACCATAGAGGTTCCCACTACCTGAGTATTAGTTTACATTCAGACTTCATTTCCCATTGTGTCGCACACCTGGGACTGATCAATCTCATCTGCACCCCATTACTGTGCCCATATATACACACATTTAAGGCAGTCATACACGTTCAATCTCTGCAAAGTCTTGATTTATGTTTTTTTCCCTGTGTTTATTCTTATCCTTATTCTTATTCTTATTCTTTATCCTTATTTTTCTCGCTTTGCCTCACTTTTTTCAGCAGCCAATGCAAGTTTTAACCCCAGATAATTTTATGCCTTCTAAGTTTGTGTCTCAAAACACCCTGTCATAGCAGATCCAACTCTGAGTTGGCAATCTGCATAAGGAGAGCATTCAGTTTTACACCATTCACTCATCCCATCAAGATATCATCTTCAGCCTGCCATGGCCGCAAAGTCATAATCCCCAGATCTCTTGGAGGCTTGGACAGATTTTACGATGGGACACCAGTTGTCAGAATCGCTGCCTCTCCAAAATTCCACACATTCAGCCTGAACCAGATCCATTAGCCCAAACTGGCCTGAATTAACTCATGCTTCCCCCTGAATGTTCCGACCTCCACAAGGCATTCAGTAAAAAGAGGCCTTCACAACTCCCATTACACTGCCTAACTCACTGTACCATCAACCTAATGCCAGGTACAACACCTGCTAAAGGAAGGGTATTTCCCCTTTCACAATCAATATCGGAGGCTATGAAATTGTATATTGAGGAGGAACTGGCAAAAGGGTTAATCAGGCCTTTTACATCCCCAGTATCTGCAGGCTTATTCTTCATCCAAAGGGTGTTCCTGTTAAATTCCGTTATCCATTGTCCCTAGTTCCAGCTGTCCTAGAATAACTTTGTCAAGCCAAGAACCACACCAAGTCTAGCATCTACACAATGCTTACAATCTTAATTCGCATCCTTGATGGTGATAAATGGAAAATATGAATACCTCATTATGCCATTGGCAAACCCAATTCGCCACATAATCAAATATGTGCAGAACTGTGTAACCTGCAGCACATCCAAAACTCCTAGACACTCCTAGTGCTGGCTTACATCATTTCCTACCAACTCCACACTGGCTCTGGTCCCACATAGTCCTTGATTTCATTGCTGATCTGCCTAATTCACAGGGAAACACCACCATTCTCACTATCGTTGTTTCTCTAAGACTTGCCAAACTTGATTCCAAGACTTGATTCCAAACTCCCCACGTCCTGCAAAACTTCTCTTTAACCATGTGTTTCGGTTCTACAGACTACCAAAGGACATTGTTTCCAATAGAGGGCCACATTTCACCTCCCGGATTTTGTCAGCATTCTGCCAACAGCCAAACCGAACAACTGAACCAGGAAGCTCATACTGCCATCAGAAACCCACGGAGTGGAGTCAATACCTGTTTTGGGCAGAGTATGCAAGAACTCCCTGCTGAAGTCTTCCACTGGCCTAACTCCTTTTAAATGCATCTTAGGATTCTAACCCCGACTTTTCCCTTGGTCAGGCAAACCCACTGACCTACCTTCTGTGACTGATTGGCTACAATGGAGCAAGGAGGTATTGGGCTAGACTCACACATACTTACAGTGTGACATTCGATGCCAGAAACTACAGGCCAATTAACACTGTCCAATTAACACCCCAGTCCCGATTATTCACCTGCCAGTTGCAGTGGCTGTCCTCCAGAGACATCAGACTCCCCTGTTACACATTTATAATTTTGATTAGAATTTCCGTCTAACTACCGCATATACTTTTCATTGCTTCTCATTGCTAAAACCAGCTGGTGGTCTGGGAAGAGAGCCCGAAGAGAGAGCTAGATCACTTGACCCATCATTTTCAACAGCGAGGAGGTTTACTGAGCTCAAGTTCAGGAGCTACTCAACTCTAGACGCCGAGGCAACTTACTCCAATATATGGTCGATTGGAAGGAATTTGGGCCTGAGGACCACTCCTTGGTCAGTGCTGGATATATCCTGGACCCTGGCCTCACAAAGAAATTTCATTGAACAAACCCAGATAGACCATCCCCCGACCACATGATAGACCCCAGCGTCACCTGCCTGTCATAGTAGATGCTCCTGCTACATCCTTTTTGAACTACCAGTGGGAAGCGTCACCCTAGTACTAGTTTACATTCTGACTTAATTTTGCATACCAGGGAGAGATCAATCTTACTCTAGCCCATCTCTGTTTACTCTGTTCTTGCCTCCATTGCTCTTTTTGCCCAAGTTTGACCGTGCCTGCAATGACTATTCTAAATAAAAAAACTGCAAATGGATCTCACTACATCTGGTGCCTCATCACACTATGGACAAAGCCGGTTTAAAAAATTATTGTGTCTTTATACAGCACGCATGCATTTTCACAGATTTTATTATTTTTGCATAAATATTTGAGCTCGTCATATCATATTTCTCAATCCTGATCTTGGAGGACATCCAACACTGCACATTTTGAATGCCAAATGCACATATTTAGTTTATTCTAAGCTAACGAGCTGAGTCAAGTATGTTTAATCGGGAAGACTGCCGTACTCTAAGATAAGGAAACTAGCGTACCAAATGATTGACAATTTAAACATTGTTTTAAGAAAAGCAGTTTGTTCTATTACAATAATAACCATAGATCCATGGGTTCACCCTAAATTACCACCCTAAACACAACTTCATGAGGTGAGGATAGTTATGACACTTACTTCAACAGTACACAGCCACTGCCTGATGGGGGCGCCGTCCAAAACACCTGTATCCTCGTCCTTCTGCGTGGGGTGCTCTCTGTCACTGCTGGGGGGCAGTTTGTCATAAACTGTGTGTCTTCCTCATCAATTATCTGCGGAGTGCACAAACCCATACTTGTCAATAAAAATGTGTCTAATTTAATTACAGCAGCATTCTTGTTACCTTCTTTTCACGTAAGAAAAAAAGTTGCAAAAACACTATGGAAAATCATCACCCATTTTTATCTGCCAAAATGAGTGTGCTTGTGTGTAGAGAGTTATCACCTGTAGTCTTAAGAGGTCAATGGCAATACCCACAATTCCCCTTCAGACATCCTCCACCCAATAACCCAAACAGAAATAACAAAGGTGATGGATTTGATTTGACATGACATGGACAGCTCACACACGGAGGTCAATGCACTTCATCTACAGCAAACCCCTGTAGGTGCCAGTTCTTGCAGGGCTTTTTTTATTATTACGTGGTGGATGTTGTGAATGTTTTGGACATTGTGGTGTTTCAGAGGTAATAAGGTGTAAATACTGTTTAGCTTCTTGCACAGACTGATCATTTCATGTCTTAAGTCATTGTCATGAGCCACAGGGTTTAATTTGGTTTTCTTTTTTTGTTTTTTTAACCCATTGTGTGAAAAATCTGATATTTTAGTGACATCACATTAGTCATACAGCTTTTTTTTTTTAGATTTTTTTTTTCACAATTTTCTGCAATAATGAGGAACATCAGCATGTTTTCAGTTTTAGTTTCTAGAAGTTTTTGTTTGTTTGTTTTTGACAATGTAAAACTTATTTTTGTTTTTATCATTAGATAATCGCTGCACCCAAGCCCTTTTTAAAATGGACACTAGTGTTTTGTTTATATCTGCTCTGGCAAGAGCAGTTAAGCTTGGTAAAGCCTCATTTGACAGGCAAGGTCTAAAAGATTACTGAAAGATTCAATATAAAACTAAATTATCAAATGTGACATGTTGAGGCTGTGTAATTTTACATTTGTTTATTGGGGTCATATTATGCTATTTTAAAGATCATTATTTGATGTAACAGAATATGATGACATACTTTAATGATCAAAAAACATTATTATATATAAAATAAAAAAATACTGTACATTATTAAAGTTCATCTGTGCCCCGCCTCTCTCAAATGCATAATTTTCTACAAAGACCATCTTTCCGACAAGTACAGTCTGCTCTGGTAAGTGCATTGTGATTGGCCAAACACCACAAGCACGTAATACCCCTTACCATAACACCCCTAGTAACACCCCTCACTGTAATCATGAGTTCACCTTAAAAATAAATGTAAAGAGAGTTAATAGTGTCCCTAGTTATATCATCAGTTTATGTTTGAAAGGGGAAAAGAGTCAAATGACAAGCACGTATGTATTTGTAGTATGCAAGCCAATTGACTCCACTGTGATGTGACCCTGTCTTACACTCACAGACATACAACGTGCTGTAAGGACGTGGGATGCGCTGGGCTACGAAATCCATTCATTTCAATGGTTTGCCCTACACAAGAACAAAGCTCCATACTTGTAGCAAATACTTAAACTAATAACAACACATAAGTTACAGTTGCTCATTCAGAAGCACCAGATTGTCAGAGCAAAGTCAGAATGACCCTTTTTTAGAAATATCTTTTGCACAACTCTTTGTATTCTCATAGGTTAACAAAGCACTCGTCCATAAAATGAGTTGCACAAATTTGAACATCTGGGTTGTGCTGTTCCTTTGTAAGTAATCTTAACGATTCCAAACTGGAATCTTCTTTTGGATTTGGAAAGCCAAATAAAGTGCTTTTGCTTTCTCACAGAAACACACAACACATCTCGCTACCTTCGCTGCATCAACTGTATTACTGAAACCACGCCTTCTTTCCTTGAATGATCATTTGGGCTGCATAATGTAAATATTACAACACATCGTGATGTACACACGTGGGGGTGTGTTCTCATAAGCCATTTTAGCCAGGTCTGGATCAGCCTTTTCTTTTATATTGAATAAATCTTTTTGTGGGAGACATTAAGCTTTGTAACTCTGCAGATCCTGCACATGCACAAACAGCTACATACCACACTAAAGAACAGGACAAAGAGAAACCGCAAAATGTGACCTCCATACAAGACCGACTGATCCAACTGTGCATTAAATCAAACCTCATTTGCCCCAATCAAGAGCATATTTATACCGTCTGAATCTTTTCCTATAATCCCTACGTGCCATTCACCATACAGACAATACTAACACTGTGAACAAGTGACCACTCTTAGCTGCAGTTTTAGTTTTTATTTATAGTGTGGAGCTGGCACTTTGAATCTAGAGAGCATTTGATTGGACAGAAGTTTTCATAAGAAGCTGAAGCATAAGGTGAAGTCAAACAAATGTGTGTACGTATGTGCTTTTGTCTCTATGACTCCTCACAAGCATTCTGTAAGATCTTCATCTCTGAAAAGTGGGTGGTGTGACCTTTGTCCTCAACTGCCCTGACCTCCTCCATTTGGGTGACTGATAGCGAGCAAGCTGTCACAGCTAAAATAATGAAATGCATTGTCAAAGAAGCTTGACCAGGGGGTAGGGAAATGCTTTCAGAGCAACAAAGCACGATGCCATTTATTTTACGTGGAGTAAAAAAATCTGTGCGCAACTAATGCGGCGACCACAATTACTTCAGAACTATTTATTGTGATAAAATAGAATACTGAGAAAAAAATAAGTATTAAAGATTATATCTATATGGTTTATAACACACAACTCAATCAAAATGTGTAGTCAAAGCTCAGTAGTTTGAAAAGTTCATGGTCAACATTCAGCTTGTCCATGTTTTCCCAGCAGTTTTGTTCACGTATGACTAAATCGTTACATTAAAAACCTGAGGGAAAATTACATCCTTATCAATAATGCATTAATGTAATCTCATCAAAAATTAAGTTTTTCTTTTTCTTTTTCACACAACCTTGGTAAAATTGTATGTTTGCTGTATAATACTTTTTCTTATAGATTTTGACAATCAACCACCAAATTTCTTGTTGTGCTTTCTCCTGCATGCTCCTACTTTGTGGACTTCTAGGTTAGATTGGTGGCTGAAGCACTGTATGTATCCCAGAGAATGTAAAAAAATAAATAAATAACAATAAATCACTATAAGGGAAATTTGATCTTGATAATTGTAAAGTCGGAATGGCCACTGTATGATCTGATATTTAATTAATTATATTGTTAGTTATATAAAAATGACACATTATAATTGGCGGTTTTTATTTTTTGTCTAAATAATGCCTTTGACTCTTTTTGAGTTAAAACCATAGCTACCATACTATTTTAGCAAGTACCACAGCACGATTACTCACCATAATGAGAACAAGATGCACTACCTACGATAAATGTATGTCTGCTGGAGTGTTGTTTAAAGCACATGTTGTTATCAAGTCCAAAGAAAAGCTGTCAGTCAGTAAGTACCAGTGCCAGCTCACCTCCCAGGAGAACCTAACAAAAAGTGCTTTTAGAGCAGTCTCAAAAATGGCTGAGAAGGCTCATGCTCCCAGATTTTAAATAAGCCGTACTTCAAATAACCCTAGTTGCAAAAGGTTTCTCTGGAGGCACAGCAAGAAAACAACAAAAAAGCCAGGCCTTATTGGGCCATATCAACCTTGAAGGCTGACGAGCAAGTGAGAGAGAGACAGAGTGCTGCTCTAAGTGACTGTCACTCCAGGCACTGAATCTAAGCCAGCAAGCAGGTCCAGGGAGGCTTTTCCTGAGGTGGCTGGTTTGATATGGCTGCCTCTCCTGCCAGATGAGTGAGAAAGAGACCTGAATCTCCCGAGTAAGCCTGCCTTCACCTTCATCAAGGCCCAGAAGAAGACAAAAAAAAAAAAAACAATATGAAAGGAGCAGAAAAATATTGAACACAATGAAAAGTCCCTGCTATATAGAGCTATAGAATATATATATATATACTTGGAAAGCCAGCGGTTAACTGCGACAACTAAACCTAAACATTTTTTGTTTCACTACTTTCACAGGACATGTGTTCATATTTTTTGACAGATTTTTATAACTGAATGGACTATGTTGCATTTGATAATTCATTAGTTTTGATCGACAAGCAATCTGCATTTGGTTATTTTAGCATCTTTGGCACATGTGCCAAAACATGTGCAATTTGCTAAAAATAAAAGGAAATTAAAATCTGGTGTGAACAAGAAACACATTTTTTGGAACCAAACTGAGCTAAAACTGCAATAAATGCGAGATTCCTATATGGGAAGAAAAACAAATGGCAGCTACCGAAGCAGTTTGCAGCAAGACGACTCACTAGATTTTTGGAACAGATCAAGAAACATGGTTTTATTCAAACTCTCCAAATCTACCTTTTGTGTCATTTCTCCAAGCATCACACAGTGCAAAGCAATTCATTTTTCTCGCTTTTGTCATTTAGGTATCCTCGGGATTTGAGGATTCGAAATATTATGTTTGAATTTAAATATGGTCAGAAACATATCACTGGCTGAACGGCTCTGAGTGAATGCTTCCTGTGTTTCCTCGACAGTCTCTGCTCTCTGCACATCATCCATTCAAAGAAACCCAAGGCTGGCACTAATTAACTATGGCACAAAATCAATTTCAAGAGCAAATAAAAGACCAAAAGAAAGAAAAAAGGGTGTCTGCCAGCTCCTGGGAATAATAAGAAACGAAATAATAAATGAAACTGCCCTCCAGGTTGGTTCTGGAGGTTAATGGGGAGGTCGGTACTTGTGGTCATGAATCAGCATAGGTTCTCAAGGAACTCACTTCAGTATTCCCTTACAAAATCTTTGACCATATCGCAATGGTTTTATCATAGTACACTGAAAAATGCAAATATTAGCAAAATATTAAAAAAACAGTGTAGCCTTTTGCCATTGTACCAGTGTCCCATATATACATAACATGGCAGTTTTTAGTACATTTTGTTGTCAAAAGCTGAAATACCCTTACCATTTAAGCCTCTTGTCTCAAAACAGATCCCACCTCGTGAAACTTTTCCAAAGCACTTAAGATCCCCAGCATTACCACCATTCTCTCCCAGCTAAGTGGAAAATGCAGCAGAGGGGTTAAAGGTGAGTCTTCATGTCACAGCTCTGACATGGAAGAGTCAGTATGGCAGTGCTCTCACTCATTAAGGACAGAGACGCTAAGGTGGGCTCTCTGGGGAGATGAGCGAAAAGAACAGAGACAAGGAAGGAGAGAGGAGCAGTGAGGTGTGTCTCTGCAAGGCGCGACCTTTCCTTCAGCCCTCCACGGTTCACATCCCTTTGGGAGTGTTGCCTACGTGGGCATGTTTTAGCCTGAGTAATTACACCAAAAGCCGTCATCGCTGACCCTATTTCAGTTAATTACACAGAAGATTCCAGCATAATAAATTCTGTTTATGACTACAGGACAAGGTCTCAGATTTAATGGCATTTGCTACGACCAGAATTAGTGTTTCTCATACTTAAGGCTAGGTATTTAAACACCCCCAGTCTCAGCCTCGGCACACCCACGGACCGCCAAAAACCTACTGCACTGAAAAGTCCGCACTTTGTTAAACTGGCAAGCTTCAATCTGATTGGCTATGAAAGGCACAGAGGAGAATCATATGTTTGAAGTATTTAAAAATTAGAAAATATCTGTACTTTTTTCAACCAGCAACAATTCTAATTACAAAGTATTTGCACGTTTTCTTTTTTTTTTTGATAGTGCATAACCCAGTATTTCACAGTAGTTTTCTTAAAGGATGTTAGAAATGAGTGTTGTAAAGATGTACTATATAATTTTAATTCCATCTATTTTTCTTGTCTTTTTTTTCATACAACCTGTTGACATTTTTTTGAATAGTGCCTGAGAGAAAATACATTCAAATAGAAAAAGCCCTTTTTTTTCTGCTTATTGATTACCATTTATATAACCACAGTTGTACAAATATGGTTAAAACTATGGTTGGTGTATCAAAATTATAGGTAGTTTGTGGTTAACATGAATTTACCATTTTATTGTTGTTGTTTTATCATATTTATTTATTTATTTATTCATTTAAACACAAAACCATGGTTCATTTTTGAAAAGAACACTGTATTAGTCAGTTTATATACCTTTCAGTTACAGTAATTGTGTATTCAGTCAGTTTATTTACACAAAAGAATCATATGATCATGATATAATATACACAAACGTACATACATTTTACATTTCAGAGCAAACGCTGTTTGTGCTCATTACTTTGCGGCCAATAAATCCAATCCAATCCAATAAAGACAAATCACTGTAATCTGGTAAGATACATGTTTAGATTGCTCTGCTCGTTTACGCAGGTTTGCTATAAGCAGCTCTTAAACGAACAAACAAAAAAATACAAGACACTACAAAGTACACAATGGTTTTGTTCGCAGTGGAGAAGCAGCATATTCACAAAAAACATATTTACAAGTACCTTATACCCTGTGTCTATACCACTATATTGTGTCATACAGTATGTTAAGGACTTTGGCAGATCTTGTTACAGACTTATGCTAGAACTCTGTGTTCAAAAAAAAAAAAACAAAGACTGTTCTGCCAAAAATCCAATGCTATTTGTTATTGGCCTCCTTATGTAAACCTCGATTTTAGCACATTACCAGTAAACCTAGTCTGAAGCATCTGGCTTTCTTTTCTATGCTTAGATCAAATATTCTCTCCCACTCCCGTCCACTTCTCCAAAGCCAGTGTAAAGTGATGCTAAACGCTTTAGTGAGTTCTGTCTTTCCTCACTAAGCACTACACAGGACCATGGCAGTTTAGATGAAGTGGAAATGACTTGCACATCCTAATAATCTGTAGTCAGCTGAAACGAAAAGCCCTTATATAAACCTCAATCAGACAATCTATCTGAGCTTGAGTCAAACAAAATGTTTATTTGATTATTTTATTAAACTATAGTAAAAAATAACTGCCAAAAACATTGAATGGAGTTTGCTATAGTATTAAACAAAGCAATGGTGCTCTTTTCGTGTATATATATTTTTTTATCAGATTGCAAAGTTTAGGGTATAGAAGTTTTGCATTCAGTATATGCCATCTGACAGAATAAAAGATCTGAAAGATCTGTCATCACAATATGTGCAATGAAAAACTGGCTGAAATCCTTTTTACCAACTGTACTAGGCAATCAACAATTGAACTGAATGGTAACTTCAGATATCAGAACAAACCATCAGAACTCATTACCAAAAAAGAAAATGCTTTCAAGCGGAAAATATGTATTGCTCTCTACATCATAGGTCCTCATCTGGGGGGACAACACCAAAAAATGGTAGATTTTGGTCTGATGTTTTGTCATTTGGTGGAATCTAGCTAAGCTGACAAGGCATACAAAATTAGAGAAATTACTGCTCAGAGTTTAGTTTTAGTTTCATCTGAGTCAAGCAATTTGTTTTGTGTTACTGGACTGGATCAGGAAACCATCCAAATTTTGGTGCAACACAGTTTTTGTTGATATGAATTCCAAACAATGGTTTAAAGGACATATTTGTTTACTTCTGAAAACGTAACACTTTTGTACAGTGTTGTATGGTGTTGTATTCGCAATTTGCTTAATGTAAATGTCTACTCTGGGACCTGAAACAAAACCAGTTGAGAACCACTGATCTATATCCCAATTGCAAGAAAAGAAACCTCTTCTGTGCAAGAGCAGGTCTGAGTAGAGGATTTCTGCAGGGAGCTCAGATTTATGGTTTATGTGACATTTAATGGGCCTTTTTCGTTCCGTTTCCACTCTCTGGCATAGCATGAGAGCTCGTGCGGAGAGGCAGCATATGGTGTTGATGTAAGAGCTTTGCCAGGTGTGGCTGAATCTGAGATTGGCTCCAGCACACAAAGGGAGTACAGTAGATCCCAAAATCAGGCAATCAGAATGACTGCCTTAATACGGACTAAACCATCAGCTCTATATAAGTGGAGTCTTTAATTCCGTAATTCATTTTGTCAGAAGGACACCGGGCATCTTATATCTTATCAGACCCTGTTGGTGTAGTTGGTGCTTTTTGGACACCAGGTAGTGACCCAAAATAACATACGAGAAAATCTTTTTCACATTAGTGTGTAATGTTGATGTTTGAGTGAAATAAAGATATTAAAAGCGCATCTTATAGTATAAGACAGCAAAAAAACAAAAACATATCATTAAGAGCTGTGCTCAGTATTCTTTACCAATAGCCGCTGCATGTCAGTTGGGCTCATACTGATAAACAATATTGACGATACCACTGATTACAATAAAACCAGAGCACATACCGCTGAGCTGAGTGGTACAGCATGCCATCTAGATGCATATTAATTGGTTTAGTAAATTACATCCCCTAAACCCACCCCCACAATGGCGTCAGCCAATCAGGTAACACTGTGTCAAAAAATGCCCTAATTTGGTAACGCTCATTACCTTGCCTGCAGTGATCAAATTAGGCCTGCTAACCAATCTGAGCCCATTGCCTATTTCTGAGGGAGTGGCTTCTTAAAACCAGGTGTGTTGATAGGAGAAGGGACAGAGCGTTGTAGATAAAGATAAATTATGTAAGTAATTCCTTTAAACGATTAGTTCACCTAAAAACTAAAATTCTGTCATCATTTATTGAGCATTTATTGATGTTCATCCAAACCCCTAAGACTTTCATTCATCTTTGAAGCACGTTGTTTCATTTTCTCCACTGAAAGTCCATGCAATTTTGGCATTTCAAAAAGTTCAAAAAGTAGAATCCATATAAAGTGAGCAGTTAAATCCAATAACACCTAAATTATCACCTAAAATTATTAACATGCTTTATTTGTGCTTTTGTTTCCATATAAACATTGATCAGCGCACATCATCAGCTATAAATTGAAGCCTAACCATTCTCGATCGACACTGTATTCATATAGATTATGCTTTATTAACTTTTTGAACTGTCCAGATTTGGTTGCATTGACTTTCGATGGAGATAGAAAGAGAGCTCAGGTTTCATTAAAAATGTCTTCATTTGTTTTTTTAGAAAATGAACAAAAATCTTCAGAAAGACATACACTGTGCATTTCTGACTTGCATGACTCTTTTTGAGTCGGCCAAATTTCAGCTTTGTCGTGCGTCTTTTTTGATGTGCAGTATACAGGGGGTAACAAGAGGCAAACAAATGATCAGATGAATTTCCAACATGTCAGAAATTGTTGTTTGATTAGACACAGACATATGCCAAAGCCTCCCTTTACAAATCTGATAAGCTAATTTATTTTTCTAGTCATGCAATATATTCATTATATGATAGAAAGCGGAGTTTTATTTTGGGGGTTTACCATTCTATTTGCTATTTTTTGAAATGGCGTACATCAGAGAGAGTTATGTTTCCCAAGAGTGCATTTGCGTTGCTAGAGTGCATGAATTAAGTCAGATTCTCACCTGGAAATTTCCAGCATAATCTTCCTCTTGGTCACCATTTCGCCCTTCCTTCAGAGCGATGAGAGTAAAGCCCCTGAAGTATGCAGGATTGGTCGCATACAGGGATACTGAAAATGATCACAATGAAAACGTTCAGCTGATTGTTTCCACAGGTCAGTCAAAATCAATAAAACCCATGCAAATGATATCAGGTTTCTAATACAGAAATTGGTCATATTTCATAAGTTTTGCCCATATAATCTTTAACTACAGAGGATAAACTCATTTGGCTTGTTGTCCGCAGTGGAGAGGATGAAGGAGACAGCTACAAATGCTTAGAAGACAAGAATGGATAGTATGGACGCCTACATTTTGTTTGCGGAGTTGGGGAGGTGAAGAAAACAGACTAAACAGCCGATGCCGGAGCAAGGTGAGCACTGCTTATATGCTCCAGCAGCTTACTGAAAAATGATATGGGTTCATCACTCCAAAAATTGCATTTAAGAACTTTACTTATTTTATTACTTTACTTATGTCTAAATACCTCCAGTAAAATGGTAATGTAACCTACTTAAAAATAATTTGAATGATGATGCACATAATTTGATTATCGGTTAATACACACAGTACAAATTAGTGAGTTATAAATATTGGAAACCTTTCATTTCTATGTTGAAATCAATTTGCAGTTTCATGTAGGAGAAAATAGAATTAGCTGTTAACTTGCTTTTGTTTGATTGTTTATTCATTCGTTGATCCGTGTCATATATGACAACATTATATAAAATAGCTCAAGCCATCTATGGCAAATCAGTATTAAAAAATTACTATTCGGGCACTTCAAGCAGCATTTAAACCGAGCAATTTATAAAACTGCAAAAACGGAAAAGGCAAATTGCCAGTTTGCCCTGACTTGATCATAATAAAATGCATCTAAAAATCTACTGTTTTGGTTTACCCTTTGCTTAATGTAAGGGAGGGGAATAAAATAGTTTACTCATATAAAAACAACAGTTCATTTAAACTGCCTGGAAAACGCAGATATTCGTGAACTTTTGACTCAAAACGTTATAGTCATTGAAAGACAACTTCCCCACATTACAATAAAACCCCGTTATTACTTAGGCAATATGACGCCCCAACATGCTGCCTATGTAGGCAGCTTGTTAGTTTTTTCAGACAAAGCCTCCCATCTCTAGCGCGCGCACTGTGAAGTCTCTGTCCGCGCCGGTGGTCCTGACAACAGCTGAAACAGTGACATGTACCTCGGTAAGTGCTGCCGGGTTGGTAATGCTCCGGGTCTCCTTCCACTCGCAGCCTGAACTCACTAAAGCCCTCCCTCCTGCCTCCGGCTCCGTGAGGCTGAGCCCGCGTTATCCAGCTGCAATAGCCGTCAGATGGAGCCGCTCTGTCCGCGGGCTCCTCGGGCACACTCGCGCGCGCGCAGCCGGTCAACAGCAGCAGGACAGCGGCTCCCCACATCTCCGATCGCTTCACTTTCATTTCCCAATACGCACTCGCAAAGCGTGTTTCTAGAGTGTTGAACTCTAGTGGAAACTAAACTTGTCTGCGATGACAGGCTCCCATACACGCAAGATGCCGATATCTCCGCCTTCGCCGTGTTATTTTGCCATCCTGAACTGAAGAGAGAAAGAGAGATGAGGAATCGCCCGTCTGTACCGAGTGGCACATTCAGAGTGGACTGACTCCAGTGCTGCTGCCTCACACTGACAGCTGAACGGATTCAGCCACACGAACTTAAAAACAAAGACCACATGCTCAGAGCGGAGAGAGCTCCGGTTTTCAGATAGTTTGAGAATCTTCAGAACAACGAGGTCCTTGTTGATTATAATTTGCATGAATACTCGATTCTGTTTCGCTGATTTATTTTTATTATTATGTATTCGCCTATCCATTCATGCGTTCATTCATTTAGCTATCGGGACATTCCGCTGTCTTAAATTAAATATTACCCATCTTCTCCTTTTTTTAATAAACTTTTAACTTCTGTTTCGAATTTCAAACTTAATTTTTTCTTTGTTTTTTTTTTCTTTCTCCTTTTTAATATTTATAATAACTAAATCGAATCCACTACTGTGAAGTCATCGTAATATTGTACATTTTGATTGGTCATCTTTCTTTAAAGCGTTTTGCATAAAGCCTTTTTTTCTTAAAAATGAATGTGTGCGTGTGCTCGCTATTTCCCCATACCACAGGCTACTGCAAAAAAACTGTTTCAAATAGGGTATGTGGAACCCAAACAGGCTCAATAAATGACTCATTTCACTAATTATTCACTATTTAAATCGCCTATTAATTTATTATCATGTATAACCTTCCTTTATGGAACTGTGGAGATCTGGTAGTATGGCAATGTCTCCGCCTTTTTCTTCTTCTGATACTTTTTCCATTCAGTGGTCACCAAAAAAAACGTTTCCAACATTTTTTAAAAGAGTAGAAATAATACCACAAATAATAGCTTTTTTACTTAAACGGTGGCTTACTCGTTGGTTTAATTAAGATTTACTTATGCAATTCAAAAAGAAAGTGGTCAAAGAATATTCTCATTATAATCACCGGAGCTGTCAATCACTTTAGTTCAGCAGCAAGTTCCCTGACCGAGTCTTGCTTTCTTGCCAAAATTCCAGTTACGGTTGGGAGCGGGGAACCTCATGCCTACAGACAAAACAATACGGCTGTGAGTGTGAGACTGCGTTTATTCAACACTTCAACAGCACAAGTATGTAAAACAACCGCAAAACATCTTAAAAAACCCTTTTGTGTGGGGAAATACTTTCTTCTTTCACAGACTCGAATTGACAGTTTAACAAGCCTTCACTATTAATTTGGAAACATCATTTTAGAAATGGTAACAAAGGAACTCTGGGTTGCTTCATTGAAGTTAAAAGCTTATTGTACTGTGGGGTAATATGAAAAAGATGGACTGAGTGAATGCGATTATCTGCATTCGTAACTTAAAGTTAGTTTGGATCTCTTTTAAATGTCAATCCTTCAATTGTTGGGATTTTCCATTAGAATAAATGCATCTGTGCGTGTGTTTTTAGCAAAGATGCCTGCAGATTTACCCGAAACTAATTGTATCTCGTGTTTAACAACTTGTAGAGACACCAGAGGCAGGCACTGTCTTATTAGGAGTGACCAAATATAGTAAAACGTTTAATGCTTCAGTAAATGCGTCCTGATATTTTTTAACGTTCATGAATAAATCCAACCACTCCTGTCAGATTTAAGTTTCACAAGACAGAGGAGCATCTTGACGACTTTAAAGACAAATTTAAAGGCATGGTTCTCCCAAAAAAAGTAGTTTCAAAATTTCTCGAACACAAAGGAAGTCTGCAACCAGGCTGTTTTTGGTCACCATCGACATGGGCAATGTAAGATTAAGCTGTTTCATTCCACTATCAGCGCATTCGGCTTCCCGTGTTTATGTCTAAACACCGGTCCTACGGGTTGTTTATTGCTGTAGGTATGCAAAGCAGATATGTATAGGCTATGTCATCTTTTGGAGACGGGGCAGGAATATGCAGCTTATTTGCATTTAAAGTAAAACACGCCAAAACTTGGTCTATGTAGACACGCCCCAAAATGACATTTTTCAGATGTTATAATAAATGATCCGCTTGGGGAATTTTGATGTGAAACTGCACAGATGCATTCTTGGAACACTCAAGGTCAGTATTACATCTTGTGAAAAGGTACGGTCAGAATTATGTAAACAACAAAAAAGCACGGATCCCTGCTGCCTTTAGGATGCTGGTGGTGGTGTAATGGCACGTTTGAGCACACTCGAATCCCCTTAGTATCAGTTGGGTATCATTTTGATAGCTTTGTGATGGCTACTTTCACCAGGATAATGTCATGTCACAAACCACAAATAATCTCAAACTAGCTTCTTGAACACGGCAATGAGCGACCGGATCTCAGTCCACTAGAACGTCTTTAGGTGGAAAATATTTGCATCGTGGATGTGTAGCCAGCAAATCTGCAGGAACTGACGCTATAATACCAGTATTGATCAAAATTTAAGTGAAATGTTTACAGCACCTCGTCGATCTATTCCATGAATAATATAATGCAGCAAACAACGGTAATTTGGCAGATGTTTTATCGTAAGGTTTTTGGAGTGTACCTTTTACAGTGACAGGCTCCACAAAAAACAAGCATACGCACACAGTACGTGTTTTTGAGTCAATGGGACACACCAGTCCTGTTCCTAACAAGATTTTCACGCGCCAGGTTCCTTTATTTGACAGCGCCATATATGTCTAAAACAATTTTTACTCCTTGTGGAAACATAAATGCTGAAATTAGGGAAAACAGGAGCTGTATAGGTTTTCGACACTATAGAAGAATGAACGGTAGATGAGCAGAACCAGCAGATGTCATGAGAGTGTCCCAGAGAGGCTGAAAAAAAAATACCAAAAAGGTGAAAACGGGGAGTTTTTAAATGAAGAAGCTATTTGAACCTGATGTATGGATCTAGATTTCACTCAAATGTTGACTGAGCTCGACAGAAACGCGCACAGAAATTCACTGAAGTCAACATAAAACAAATTGTGACCAGCTATGGTAATGTGAAGTGGCTAAATGAACAAGAGAGAAGCAGGAGGAGGTTTTTGGGAAAAATAAAAAGTTGAGGTTGATGCTTAACTGTAGCACTTACATACATCAGAAACTGATTTATATCACAGGAAGAGCATATGTCCTTATGATTAAAAATCAGTCATTTTGTATATTTATTTGTGTCTGCTGATTACATTTTTATTCTTTATTGTTTATATTGGGACGAGTCGGCTGCCCCTCCCCTTTATTGTCATCATCACCCCGTCCTTTATTCGCCGCCCTTCATCAGGCTCCCGGCGGGAGTGGGCGTGTCTGAGAGGAGGGGCGTGGTATTGGACAGGTCTGGCAGCGTGTGACGAGGCACGCCTGAAGTGGATCGAACCTCGTCACTGGCGAAGTCTGCACACGTGTACCGCTGACGGGCCAGGATGCCGGACTGTTTAACCCTTCTGACTGCCGCCCGGAAGAAGCGAAGGAGAAGCCGCGGGAAGAAGCCGCCGCCCCTCGCGCCCCTGACCAGAGAGGGGAGCGCGTGCGGCCCCCAGACTCCGCCCCTTACCTGGACCCTTCCCCCTGGAACACTACCCGACCTGCACTCCCCCTGCAGCACGACGAGGACACCAGTTCCCCCGTTTGTTTTGGACACTCTTTCCCCTGAACACTTTATTTTGATTTTTTTTTTGTTAATAAAAAGCCTCTCCGAGGCCTGACGCCACGCCCACTGTGTCTGTCGTTAGCTCCTCCCGCCACCATATGTACATTTTGCTTTACACTTTTGGAAATAGTGTAAATGATAATAAATAATAATGATATTTTCCAAATGAAATGTTTGTTTTGCCATTACCCTTTGGCTTTCTATAATTCTGGTGCATAGCAAACCGATTTATTGTTAGCTGTAAAGCACATGCCTGCCAAAATGTTTCTCAGTACTTAATAAAATGAGAGGAATTTACTTTTTCTAATAATACTATTACCTTATAAATGATAAATTATTTACAAATTCTCAATTACAAAGCTGAAAATGATAACATATTCTTATAATATCACGTTTCTGTGAATTGTGGGGATGTTCATGGACTTCTACTTGTATTCAGAAGCAACAATATTTTTATATATTATCTCCTAACCCTAACTGAACTGAACCTACCCTTTACAGAAAACCTCTTTGCAATCTCATACTTTCAAATAAACATAATCACACTTTTGTGTGTCCCTTTATATCAGTTTTGTCATTGTTTGGAATTTTTTTAGTTGCTTTCAAGTAACATGAAGTAGAGATGAGCAAAATGAAAGGTGCTATTATGTTTTGACATCCATCTGAAACCTCCTTTCCTGCTCAAATATTGTCTTCTCTTAATTAGGGCTGGTTTTAATTGCAGCACATTAATAGAACCCATCTGTTCATCAATACGTCCTTTGGCGCCAATGTCTTTTATGTGGGTGTGTGAATCCGTAGGTCAAATAGTCAGATGCCCACCCACACAAGCAGCAGTGCCCTCGTTCGCCCTTCAGCACGGCATGAATCTCAGGTGGACTTTGATGTGTTATACCACTAAGATTTCTCCATGCTTTGTGGAGTGAGAGTTCAAGAACGAAGTAGTAATTATCTTATCTACGTTGACAGGCTTTGTATGAAGCACAGATGCATGCTGTGAAGTCATATGTAGTGTTTACAAAGGTGAAATATGCATTTATTTATTTATGGTAATATACTTGCGATGGAAATTTCCTAGAAATACATTCCACAATAAACACACTTCATATTTAAGAACATTAAATAGATTGGAAGTGTGACTTAATTTACTTTAGCACTTTTATGATTATTTTTGACTGGATTTTGAGATTGATTTGGCAGTTTATTAAGAGGGTTATTCACAGCACTTGGTCAACGGTCTTCAATAGCGCGATCATCCAGCATGATCTTCAATAGTCATTGTCATAATTATGCAGAAACCTAATAAACTGTATAATTCAGCCCAGCAAATGTATATTTTAACGTTCCACCTGCTTTCAACTCCCTGCAGAGGACCTCCGTCATGGTCATATGTAATTTAAATTGATTTCCACCAAAACGATCTGGCTTTAATATCTGCATTCTGGGCATCCAGGGTCCATCAGAAGCCATTACAGGACATCAGTGTGGATGGCTGGCACTGGAAATCCCCAGGTGGAGGGTAAGAACTCAAGCGTAACTCATTGGGTCTTTGTCCTCTGTTTCATAGGCCTGCACAGCATCCGTAAGGCTTTGAAGAAATTACACACTCCGTCAGACTCTATTGAACCTCTTGTATCGAAGCCATTCAGGTCAGGTGGAGTTTAGTGTGAAATCAAAGTAAAGAAAACAAGTTACATGTCGACTATCAAATCACAGGGGATCACTTCTTATGTTTTCACTTTTTAAATCTCTAAATTTTATCAACTTGGGAAAACATGATGGACCTAGAAGATATCTTAATGTGATCCCCATGTCCCAAAGAATTATTCTCACAGTGTCAGCCCGTGGAACACCCACAGTTGGTTTACTGAAGCAGTTTTACACTTAATTAATGGAGTAGTTATACTCTACAAGTGATGATTGATATTTTGAATTTAATTAATTCTCTTCCAGCAAATAACATCATTATTTGTTTCCCCCCAAGGAGAGTACTGATTTCATCAAAAGTTAAATGACAATGTCAAAATGACAAATACGGACAAAGAGGCCAACGCAGTGGCACCCGTTCGAGTGGTCCACAGTTCTATTAATGAAATGCATGCATGGCTGTCTTGTGAGCATGTGTTGTGGATTTTTAAATGTAGAAGTGGATATGAGCATGGCCTGCAAATGTACATTTGTAAATTGAATGCACAAGGCCTCAGGTGTTATTCTTTTCCAGTTTTAGCTTCACAAAATAAATTGTTATGCTGCTTTATTTGCAAAATGTGTGTGTGTGTGTCATATATATTTCATATATATTTATAAATCATAATTGTAACACCAATCGTACTGTTTACTTTACCTTCTTGTTCCATAATTCTTAAACAGAAGAAGTTTAGAACAACCAGAACTCTTCTTACAGCTTGCCAAGCAGAACTTTGTGCATGGCACATAAAAGCCTGCTTGAAAGTCTGCTTTCTCTGGTCTGATGAACCTTAATTCCAAGCGTCATGCCTGGAGGAAACTGGGCACTGCTGATCACCTGTGCAATACCATTTCAGCTGTAAGGCACTGTCATGGTAGCATATGCTCTGAGAGTGTTTTGTTTTTTTCCTCAAAGAAGTTTGATTCTACTTTTGCCTGCATCACTTGTGACCTTTCCGACATGACTATATAACAGTATGTGAAGCCTTTTGAAGCAGCACTGAACCTGCTATTTGGACTTTTAACCTGTTGGTCCTCACTGAAGTTCACTATCCTGGAAAAATCCTGGAATGTTTTCCTTTAAAGACTGGGATGACATACATTATCGGAAATGATCTTTTCTTCATTCTGTAAGTGAACTAATCCTTTAAAACCACAGCTAAGACAATGCAAGCCTGGCTTATGGATGGCTCTGTGAAAATCCTTGAGTGGCCTAGCCAAAGCCTAGACTTGAATCCAATCAAACATCTCTGAAAAGGCTTGAAAATGGCGGTCCACCAACATTCCCCGCTCAACCTGACAGAGCTTGAGAGGATCTGCCGAGAAGAATTACAGGAAATCCCCAAATCCAAGAGTGCAAAGCTTGTCACATCATACCCAAAAAGACTTGAGGCTGCAACCGCTGCCAAAGGTGCTTTAACCATGTACTGAGTTAAGGGTCTGAATACTTTTTTTCTAAATTATGACAAATATTAAGTGTAGTTCAATATGAAAATTAGACATTACTGTAGGCTGCAAGAAAAAACACTATATTGCAATTATTGTGCATTTATCGTGCATCCCTTTAACAAATAAGCACTGAGATAGTTTCTTCAAAAGCAAACAGTATTATGAACCTATACGATCAGTCTATGAAATCAATCAGTAATGTTGGAAAGAAAAACATCTCCAAGTGAAGTAATTTCATCTGATGTGTGGCATTTCCTTAAACTCTCATTTAGGCTGAAAGAAAGTGTTTAGGTTTCTGGGACTGATCGATACTTTAAGATTTAGAGATGTGGCAGTGCTGCCTGAGTGTACCCCAATGCTTCATTCATTCATTCATGGCATAATACATAATAAAATCGACAAAGTGAATCACAGAAAGTATGAAGTTCACTTTCTTCTGTTCTGTAATTATCTCCTGACACCACCAATACTCAGATCAAAATCAGTTGTGTAACTTAAAGAAACACAAGTTGGTCAAAACACTTGGGTGCAAATGATGGTGTTAAATATATTAGTGATATGTATTACATACAGTACATTCCAGTTTTCCTTAATAATACTGAACTAACATTAAATGCATCATAGGGGGTTGTGTATTTAGCAATCTTGTCTACCACTCTCTTGTGTGATTACTGCTATGTTAGCACTTCTTCCCAATTCTATTATTTTTTTCATTTTTATGAAATAATATTGCTAGATTTCACTGTTTTAGTACAGCAATCCTTATTTATGCCCTGGTAACATCATGGATCAATTATTACAGTTCTCTTTTATTTGGTATTCCAAACAAAATTTAATGTAAAAAAAAAAACTATTGTATGTATTGCTTTGTATATTATTGATTTTTACTACCTATGCTGTGAGGTGTCCTGAAAGGTGCCTTTAGGTTGTATGATTTTGTACAATTAAACCTGAACCGACTGCTTGTGAGACTGAGTTCGAGGCCCTCTTGGATTTTTAATGACCTCAGAGTCCACCTCAGAGTAAAACCTCACCCAAATGGATAGTTTGTGGATGTCCACTGGAATATCCTGGAGCATAAGGTCCTGCACAGACCACGGGGTGATCACCTCTGCCTCCCTCACTAACACCACTTCCAGTGATTAGGAAGAGAGGAGAAAAAGAGGAAAAGCTTCTATGCACTACACCTTACCGATGTAGATCTATTAAATCTTACCTAGCTGTGCTAAACGTCATAGTTACTAATATATCCAAAGATCATATCTGATCAAACGCCATCTTGTTTTGTGGAAAAGTTTTTATGTGTTTATGCATATTTAATGTTAAGGAACGTGTTTGCTTGATGTTAAATGCAAAGTTAACAGATTAATTCAGATGTTTTGTCTAATAAAATTGTCAATATGCATTTTGTTATGCTGTCTATGTCGCTCCTGCTAAATATCAGCGCAGCCTTCAATGTTTGAATGTTTAAAGCACGGAATGGTGATTAAAGAACGAGCCGTGCTTCACTGATACGTTAAAAATGCAATTCAGTGTAAAGAGTTCTGCATTTGCGCGATGCATCTCAGTACATCTTCAGCATTCAAGTTCAGAAATACGTTCTGTTTCGTGGGATTTGAATGTTCAAATAAGCACACAGATATATAAAATATATAAAACACCAATCCTGCTTAGTATTTACATAAACACAGTCTGTTATGTCTAAAATTAAAGTAAACAGGAGAAAAACAGATGTAGATCAGAATTTTAAGATTTTACTTCTTAAAGTGAAAGCAGCCTAAAAGAACCTGCGGTATTACATTATTAATGTGAATCAAACAAAAGATGAAAATAATATGTCCTTTACTAAATAACTGTAGTAGCTTCAAAAGTCTCTAATTCATGGAGTAAGCTTATATATAAATATAGACATTTTTTAAATGTCTATGCTTTTGTTTTCTTTCAGTCCAGTTAATAAATGGTATGTCTTTTTTTAGGAATGCGTTTTTTTTGCACAATAGTTTGGAGATGTTATCATATCACAAATGCAAGTACTTGCAGGCCCAGTATCACAGATAGCGATTAGACTAAACCAGAATTAGGCCATTGCTCAGTTAGCAAATGTAAGTCATTTTTATTAACATGCCTTAAAAACATTACCGCATCCTGAGATAAAACAAAGACACTGATGTATGTAACATCAATCAATGCAGTTTTCATTCGTTTAAAACAGGTTAGACTTGCACTTTATTCTAGGACTTAAGTCTTAAGTCTGGTCTGAGAAACCGGGGGATAGTTTTTTATATATTTATGGTCAGAGTTTTATCTGCTGTTGTTCATGAATTTGCTGAGCTGTTTTATCTGCGTCATCACATTATAGATGAAATCTCATTTTATACACGTTTCCCTTTTTTTCAGGAAACCGAGAGTACTCATCAACGCACTGCAGTTCTTTTTGCCATTCCTGTCCAGCTTGGCCACGAATCAGAGAGGAAAGGTGTTTATGTTCATGCTTTCTCTTGATTCAGCTATTGTGTTTTCTTGTTGATACAAGTTGACATCGCAATACATGAAAAAGCAGTTGGGCAGTATGAGCAAATGTAAGTTAAAGTGTATATGACGTGCTCAGGGAATATTATTCTTCTCAGATCTTTTGTTGGTTTTGATTGCTTCTATTGTCTTCGTATGTAAGTCACTTTGAACGAAAGCATTTGCTAAATGTAAATGTTACAGTTATTTTTAAATAATTTCTTTAAAATAATCAGGATTGTTTTTCCTGATTCAAGCATTGTTACTGAACAACTGTTACAAATTACCATATTGATTTACGTTAGTTTTCTGCGTTTTTTTTAAAGGGACATATTTTTAAATGCAAAAGACTGCTATTCCAACTAAATATCAGTAATACGTTAAATATCAAAAATGGTATCTGAGAGAATAGCTTTATTGTCAATCCAGTCAGCATGTGAGAATTACAGTTTAGAAACAAAATGATTCTGTTAAAAAAAGGTTTTTATTTATTTGTTTATGATATCAAAGGTCAGGTTAAAAGTACATTCTAATTTAAGTATGAATTTTTTTATTTATAACATTTGATTCATATAGTAGCTTATGCTTTCCATGGACATCTGCCTCACATTCAATAAGGGCCCTGGCCTTCCTCAAGGACTGGCAGGGTGACGCAGATCAATAAATTACGGTCATGGACTAAAGCTTCATGAATAAAGCTTGAAAAAGGGATGGCACGATATATTATCTGGCAGGTCATTAATACTGCTAACATTTGCTGTGAGTGTGGCATCTTTCATGAGGACATCAAATCGGACATCATGGACGTCAGACTTATTGACTTGAGTTCATGAAGAAGTCTTCTTTCAAACTTTCCTGGTGTGTGTTATGAACTACTTTGTTAAATATTTTAAAGAAACATCCTATAGTCAACATGCTGTGGTAATGTATTAAACATCATACAACATCTGTTTCCTACAAGCACAAGAGCATAGTGTCTTCCAGAAGGGCAGGGGCAGGTACCAGGCAAAGCTAATGACAGTGTGGTTTTTAGGCTTCCTTTCTGTATGAAATTATGCGCAGGGATTATCCTAAAACCTACAAATGCAACACGATCAGTGTGAACCTCTGAACCAGACCTGGCCTGTCACAAGGTGACAATTTTATCGAAGAACTATAAAATTTTACATTTTAAATCTTACAAATACTGTAAGACTCGCGGCATTAAGGATAGCACGTACATAGCAAGCTAATTAAGATGTCTCTTGCGTTTTTGTACAGAATACAGCCAGATGATTTGTGCTTGTCTGCTGCCTAAGCCACAGAACAGACTCATTATAGAGGAGATGCATATCCACGATTAAGTATTTTCTCTAAATTTTAAACTTAATTACATTAACAGAATTTAAAAGGGTCATATGATGTTGCTGAAAAGAACATTATTTGTTTATGTGGTTTAAGTGAAAAAAAAACAAAACAATATTTTCCACATACTGTACATTAGCCTGGTTTCTCCCAAGATTTATTTTTCTTCTCTATTTCGTCTCGAATGGAGTTTGGTTCCTGTTCAGTGCCCTGACACAATCTGTATTGTTAAAAGCCATATATAAATAAAAGTGACTGATTGATTGATTGATTGATTATTGTTTCTCCTCTAAGCTCAGCCTACCTAAAAAGAGTCGATTTGTACAAAGGGAATGGAGACGTTATGTCATGATGACAGACTGGGGTCTTGCTTGGAGCCCTTATTGATTAAATTCCCAATGAAATTTGGCAAGTGGTTAACTAATCCTGAGCCCCTCCCTGTCACAGGGGTATAAATAGGCTACAGGTGTAACCACTCATCAGAATTTCAGAGGAGCCGAAACCAAGTCTAAGATCTCAGTGATGGTTCATGGTTGTGGCAAGGAGACATCTCCATTCCCTCCGTCAGGGAACGAAGGGGAACATACATGTGGAAAACTAGTAAGTACTGACCAGGGGGCAGTAAGCATACAACTTATCTCTAATTTACTAACTAATTAACTTACAAAGAATAAGCAATGTGAATTCTTTATAAATACTAAGATACTTTCAGTAGCTAGCATAGCAAAGAGTTGCAATGAACAAGTAAGTACTTGCCTTTCACTACACTCATGTTCGAGTATGATTGCTGATTGTTTGTCAAAACCTGACATATGCTCTACTCAACAATACAGTGGTAAGAGCACTAGAATACTAGAACTTCAACATCATAAAAACTCTTCTTGATTAAGCATAAATGATCTTAAAAAGAAGTCTTTTCCCCAAAACATGTGAAGTAACCGTATAGTTTTTAATTTTTCTTGATCCAGCCTTATAAAATGCAAGCAGAAAATCCACTGCCTTGTCTCAGTTTGTATTACAATCAGGTGCATCATATGAACGATATTGTGATTACATCAGATTGAGTTAAAAGTGTCATCTTTTGACAAAACTTTGCAATACCGTATGAAAATGCAATTGAACAAATGTATACTATCAATATAAATGATAAAGGTTTAGCACTTGTCAAGCCTTTTAAGGGGGCGTTCAAAATATCTGCTGCTAAATACCTATTTAATGAACATATGAAGATAACTTCGTTCTAAATAAACTGCATACTACCTTAATGATATTCAATTCCTAAAGGACACCACACCACTACCATTTCCATAGGCCTGGCATTATAAGACTCCTCTAAGCTTGAGTGGGTAGTTTTACAGCTGGCTAGGGAAAGTAGAGATAAGAACATGGCAAACCGCATGATACAGGCCGACAAACAGCTCTTTTAAAGGATGTGTAATGGTGAATGAACCTCTTAAGATCTCGATCTTTCTCTTATATCAAAATGTAAAGCGTTAGAATGCTGCAGGAGAGCGTTAAAGAAAATCTTTGTGTTGTCACGCATAGGACAGTTACCAGCTGGCCAGCCCTGCAGTTGTTTACAAGGACTCGCGTTAGCTTTTTCAACATACAACCAGCATATCTGACCTTTTCTTAAGAGTCAGCCTTCCACTTGGCTGGGTGACCTTTAACAGTGTAGGAGAATGTTTGGGCCACAGCATTTCTGTTCAGTCGTTAATGTCAAGCCTCAGGGCAAATATCTTCTTACTGAAATCTTTAGAGAATACCCACCTTCTGCAGTTTTTCGAAAAAGAAAGGGGTAAAGCAAATAAAGGACCCTTGTGTCATTACAAGCTTGTATTAATATCTTTCTTCTGTAGAACAGGATTCTAGAAATCAACAAATCTTAACTAAGTTGTTTGACTCTTCGCTGACTTTTGTTTTAAAGTCTGTGTAAAGTTTCAAATTTGGCTGGGTGATTAATAACACATTTTTCTGTGGTGTGACAAAACTCAGAACACAAATTTAATACTGACTTCACACTGACTTTAAGGACAAAAGGAGGTTTTTTTTTTCTTGTTCTGTAAAATAAATAAATGCATATAGGCTTGGAACAGCATGCTCCTTTGGTAAATTATTGGTTGAATTGTTCTTCTAAAACACTAGATCAGATAAGTAAAGTACTCATACTATTGTACTTTATTACTAAATAGGTATATTTGTGGGAATTTGTCCTTTATTTGAGTAAAGCTAAGTATTAAAGCTGTTTTGACATAGCCAAATAATTCTCATTTTTGGTGTACACACTTAATTGAGCTAAAAAACAAAAAATAATGATAATAATCTAAAATTGTCTGAAGATTGAGTACAGTTTTTCTGTATTTTCTATAGATTATACTACATTATAAGTCAGTTCAGAAGACCACAGATTAGTTATATCACGAAAGTCAACAGTGCAAAGGCCCTGTGCAGAGAGAGTTAACATTTTTTTGTCTCCTGCCAGCAGTATATACAGTAATATATATTTTTGAGTCGCTGATTTGCATTTTTATTACTATGAAAACACACTAGGGCGTTAAAACCACTAAAGCATGCATACATTTTGCAAGGTCATTATTTTATTTTTTTTTTTTTTTTATGTAAGCAGTCACTGAGTCTGTAGTTGAGAACAATATTATATACAATTTGCGTTATGTGCAAATAGCAAGGCATGGCATATGTAGAAAATAGTAATTGATTCTTCCATATAGTTTGCTGACATCTCTTATTGCGTTTCTCAGAGGTGGGACATGATTGTAATATACTTTATGTTGATGCTTTAACAATTAAGGCATACTGTAAGTGACATTTCTGTAACATTAAAATACACATGCTGCGTTGACATTATTGCCTTTTCAGTGGACACAGTCAAGTGAAATATGTATTATTTCACGTTTTTGTTTTAAATCTGAAAAAAATAAAATAAAAAAAAAAGGATGATTTTAAGATGCAAACCATCATTTCTTTCAGCTGACAGTACATTTGCCTTGAAATCCTCCTTGAGTCTCACTCCAAGGATTTTTAAAAATGCATTTATTTATTTTTCATTCACTTAAGAATGTTTTCTTTTTTTAAACTCAAATTTCAAAACAGATTCTTGTGTGTTCACTCTTTCAAAAAACGTATTCTGACGTGTGTAACATGAAAGCCCTGGGCATATTCCAGCAGGAGGTTTCTAGTTTGTCTGTTGCTATGAATGATATTTAAAGTCATCTGTTTTCTAACTGACTTTAGTTCTAGAAATATGTTAAGAAAGTACGGCTGTGTGGAAAAACTATGTTTCGTAAGAAAAAAATAAGACCTGGACTTTCTTTCCGTGAGATATTGATTGGAGATTGCATACCAAAATGGAGCCGGTGGTTCAAACTAAGTGTGATTTTATTTATTTATTTTTTTTTCACTTTATTTGTTGTAGCATTATACATATACAAAAAAATCTAAAGTTTTACACTATGTGGAAAGAGCTGCTCTTGATGCACATTAGATACTGAATTCTATTTATTTAATGTTGCAAGTGTTTGTAAGATCAAGTGCAAAAAATGAAAATTAAAAATGACTAAATATTGACTAAATTGCTAAGAACACTGCATAGCCAATACACCAGGCGGCCAGGACATTTTACTGCACACATAAGCGAATTAAAAATATACAACTACAAACTTTTTTCAGTATATCTGCAATATTTCCATGTTCCATTTTTAGGACCTTTCACCTAGCCACAACTTGCAGATCTCATTACACAAACGTAATATTTACGAACACAAAGCATAGTTCTGCGTGCATGTTTTGGCATGGCAGAATTTAATGACTTTTTATAACTCAATTCTTACAATCGATAATTAATAGGCAAAAGGTACATATTTAGAAGAGCATATAGAAAAATAGCCAACTTAAACTGAATATTCTAAACATCGGCGGAACCACAATGTTTAACAGGAGTGAAAGATGAGAGCAGACGCTAAAGTTTTACTCTACAACTGCTTCAATGCAAGTGACAGATGCCGGCTGACAGACTAAACCAGGCAAACCCAAATGGGCCATATTCCGCAAACCTCTGCTGTTTTTAAGATTATGTCACAAATAACAACGAGAAAGTTTAATACATATTATACAAATATTCTGCATGGCAGTGACAGGAGTTGACAACAAGCATGCGGTGTCATATATATAAAGAAGAAAATAAAACAGTCAGCATCTTAACTTTTGTGATACTCCAAACATGGCTTTTTGTGCCATATCTACACCTACGCCTAACCTTACTTATAAGGAACTCCTAAAATCAGATTTAATTGTAGATGAATGACACTTATGTGCAAGCACCAAACACTGATTGTAAGCCCACACAAACACACTAAATATAAAAAAATCTGATTGTCTAAACGCAATGTTTTTCAGGGTCGACAAAGATGTTGATCCAGAAACGCGTCGCATACAGCAAAGTCAGGTTCTGCTTAATGCGATCCTGTTTTTTTTTTTTTATGACCATCCATGTTGGAACGTAATATTTTTTTTTGTTTTTTTGAAAATCTCTCTTTTGGAACATGTTCAATTTCACATTGCGCTTTGTGTGTCTAACTGAAGCTAACCTTAAACTTGCATTGTAATCAGCAACAACAAATCTGATTGGTTAACAATACAGAGCTTGATTTGAGTTATTGAATAATTGAAGGATGATTGGGTAGGGCGAGGCTTGGATTTCTCAGAAGAAAATAAAAGAAAACAAACTGTAAGTCCAGAGAGATCACTTTATTGCCAGCCAGCAACAGACATCAGCAGTTCCAGCAGTCCACTACAGACCCATATTCTTGAAATATACATACAGTAGAATACTCCACTTCATTAACTGCTGAATAAAAAGAAAACATGGAAAAAAATATAAACTGTTTTTTATTTTTGTAACAGTCTCTAATACTGGATTTATACATAATTTTGGTTTATATGTAACATTAGGCCCCCCCCAAAATATGTAATTAATTTACATTACTGCTGCTGAGTGCACCCTGTGGAATTGTAAAACTAAAGTACAGGGGCATGTCAATAAATTACAATGTTTTGGAAAAGTTCATTTATTTCAGTAATTCAACTTCCAAAGTCCACTTTTCAGATGAGAGCTCAAATCCCAAGATGCTAGAAGTCCAGAGTTAAGTTTCCACAGTCTGTGATGATCATCTGCTGGTGTTTTTTGAAAACCACCGTCATTGCAAACATTCACCAAGAAATTTTGTTGATCAGCTTTTTGAAGATGCTGATTTAATTTTCCAGCAGGATTTGGCACCTGCCCACACTGCCAAAAGCACCAAAAGTTGGTTAAATGACCATGGTGTTGGTGTGCTTGACTGTCCATCAAACTCACCAGACCTGAACCCCATAGGTTCTCCATAGTATTATCAGAAGGGGAAAAAGAGAAACAAGAGACCAAGAAATCCAGATGAGGCCACTGCATTTCATTGAAGGCCACTGTAAAAGAAACCAGGACTTTCATACCACTTCATCAGTGCCAGAAACTGATCAGATCCATGCCACACTGAATTGAGGCAGTAATTAAAGCAAAAGGAGCCCCTCCCAAGTATTAAATACATGTACAGTAAATTAACACACTTTCCAGAAGGCCAACAGTTGAATTGGTGGGTTTTTGATAAATGTGAGCCAAAATCATTACAATCAAAAGAACCAAAGACGACGTCTAATTCAGTCTGTGTGCATTTGTTTGTTGGTGTTTTTCATGTCCCATGTGCTCCTTTCGTACTATATAAGTTCCTGTTTGTTCTGTGTTAAATCGTTCAGTCTTGTCTATGAATATGTGTTGTTAAGAGTGATATCCCCCTTAACAACACAACCACAATGTGACAGAAGATCGAACTATAAACGGTTATTAAGTGGTCTGCTTTACCCTTTTTTTTTTGTTAGCCCTAATGTATGAT